>NC_081409.1:708167096-708467096 GCF_030272615.1 Cryptomeria japonica | reverse complement strand
TCATGAAGTAGTATCACATAAACCATGTGCCTAATACCACAATCTTAGGAATGGTGTTCCCCTTATTTATTTTTTTGATACTAAGTTTTCCCCTTTGGTACTAAGTTTTCTTAGTATTAAATATTTTCCAATGTATGGCCTACACATATAATATCTAACTAATGTTACAACAAAATTTTACAAGTGGACCAAAATAAAATAAATAATAAATATTTAATGTTGCTAAACACACCTCCAAAAGAGTCAACACAAAAATTATTTATTTTATATTATTCAAATATTATTATATTCTTGTGAAAGGTGTACAACATCATTTTCTCTAACATTCTCTCACTTTCATGCTATACCTTGCGTAAGGAATCAAAAAAATATCAAGCATCAAGTCAACAATCTCTAGAAACATATCCCATAAAAAACATCTTTTTGATCCATGTGCTACATCAAGATACCTATAATAATAACCAAGGTTACCACCATCTTAAACAATAACTATCACAAAATTCATCATGATCATACACAAAAAGATAGGGTATAATTAAAGTGATGACATACTAATTGTCACATAGAAGCATTAGTCCTCCTACAAATTGATATTTAAACAAAAACATGAAACTTGGAATGCTAGCACATATGACTAAGTAGCTCCCACGGAACAAACTCAAATGATTGGAAATAAAAGTTACAATAAATGTACATCAAGGAGCTCCAACTACATATGTAATGTCAAATTTAAAAATAGATTATCATACCACGTATACCAAAAAATACTCATAAAATGGTGTGTGGCTAGTAATTATAACAATGTGATAATAAAGAACAACCACATTTTTTAATGTTCCTTTTTCAATTACTTTATATTTCTTGACTTGAAGGTCATTTCATAACTTCGTTGAACTTATCATGTTAGAGCCCAACCTCTTAGACCTCAATTATTAAAGGAAAAGTAATATAAGTGATAAAAGGAACAATTTTAATTTGAATTGGAAGTAAAATGAAGAGAATTTAGCAAAGGTAGATGAAACCTAACAATTGTGTAGGTTGCTAAGGTGTTGCACTGCTAAGATTTTGCAAGTGTAACATCCCAATGGCTATCAAAGTAGCATTTTTTTGTTGGATGCTAGCATGTCATTTAGACATCTACATGGTGTGCATTCATCAAAGAGAAAATTGGACCTATTGATTGAGAATTCAAGAATATGTGGTGTTAAGAGATGCTTTGGTTTAAAATTTTAGGATAACGAGCATAAATACATTAATTATTATTAAAGAGAAAGCATATGTGATGTGAAATTGTGTAAGATATAATTTATGATATTATAGTGTCATATGGCATGTGGTAACACATTTTAACTTCAAAAAATCAACCATATTATTACAAAAGTAAACCTACCACTATTGAAGTTTACTTCTAGCATGAAATGATTCACTCTAGTCCAAATAGTACCTTAAGGAAGACCAAGTGCATGTAATATTAAATTTTTGGGGTCCATTAGTGATGCCAACATGGCAACATATGACACTAGCACAAAATACCACGCAGAAGTAAATTTTCACTAGCACACTTGTAGGCCAATAATAATGCATCATGCATAAAGTAAATGACATCTCTATGTAATGAGTCAATAAGTGGTCATTAATATAAAGGTATATGTTGAATATTTCCAAGGATAATTAAATGTTGCATGCAAAAGTAAGAGTGGGTCTAATAGTTTACAAACACTCCACAAAGTTGAGTTACACACAAATAACTTAGCTTCTATTGGCTATGATGAGTATCAAGTAATTGGAGCAAAGAAATGTGGAACTTGATGAGAACTTAACAATTATTTCACATAAACAACTGAACTATAAAAATAATAAGTATATAATAAAGTGGAATATCTTGTACAAAAGTTTATGACAAATATTATAAATTTAAATGAGAAACCTGGACCTCCAAGAGTAAAGTGAATTGAGATCAAAGATGTAAATACAATTTAATAACTTAAGTGGGGCTAGATAGTCCTTGGGAGGAGTGAAAGGAAACATGGTTGATAAAAAAAATTCATGAAGGGGTTAGAATTAATTCATTAGTATTCTAAGGTTAGCAAGAAAATGTTAATATTTACAAACAACATTCAAAATTCTAATTATATGATGGGAAATGCATAATGTTGGTAAAATAGGATAAACTACTACAAATGTAAGCTCTTCAAAGAGTACACAAATCTTAAATTTGTCAATGCAGCATTAGATTAACACCTATGAGATTATGTGAAAGTATATATATAAAAATACAAATTAACAAACTATTATAATATGACACATATAGCATTAAATGTACATGGATAAACTTTTGTGGGTAAAAAAATTAACTATCAAATAGGCTCAAGTATTTAGTAATATTCTGAAATAATAATACATAAACAACATGACGATTTGGAGGATTTGTTGGGGGAGACACATGATGTTGTTGTATATAAATTTAGAATCCTTAAGTGGTTATTTTTGGAAATGAACCAAATTAACATCAATATTGACTCTTTGAAGAGTATAATTGTAGCATTTGAAAAAGGTGATAGAAATGCAAGAACACGGGCCTATGAGAAGAAGATGTTGGTGATTTTGGAGAATATTGTCAAGGATGCTAGTCTCATGAAGAATGATTATGAAGGCCTCATTGGAGTGCTTGAGGTAAAAATGAAAATAATTGATAATAATATTTCTAACATTATCAACATGAGCTACAAGATAATATACAACAATGCTAAAGGCACTAAAATGCTGGTGGACAAATGGTAGAAATCTCAAAGTCTCCTCATAAGATTTTTATTGACCTTGATAATTTGGATAAGGGAAAGTAGGTTTTGGATGGTAAGGGTCCTTGTGTCCAAACTAGAGGTAATCAATAAATCCAAAGAGCTGGCAAATATTGAGTTGCAGGATTTTCAAAACCTATTTCAGAACCTAGATCAACTTGAAGTTGAAGTCATTGAGGGTCTGGAAGATATTTGATAGATATTTATTTGGTCTCTATTTTTATTTCTTGTTTGATTTTGTTTTAGTTATTTTCCTTAAGTTTTTTCTAATGGATTACTATAGATAGGCTTTGTTTATCTAGTTGATAGTGTTTTATTTGTAGGGTTTCAAGGTCCCTTCAAAACTTGTTTTTCCCTTTATAAAAAATAACACACTTCTTTGTTCAATTTGATAGAACCTATGTATCTATAATGAATCAAACAACTACTATCTCATTCTCCATTTCATAGAATAATGGGGTACACAATCTTCAAATGGTTTTCCAAAATTATGCTTTCATTTAAAAACCCATGTAGCACATGGAGATAATATTCCAATAATAATAAATATTGATAATGGATATCTTTGAATAATTTAAATAACATGGGAACAACTTCAAAAAATGGTCTCCTTCCTCCACTAACAAGCATACCTAACAATTAAGTGCAAATATATTTCACCTTCTCTCCTAGTGTATAGGATAGGAAAAGTGGTATAAATGATTTTATTTCAACTTTTGATAATCACCATCATGGTCCACCACCTTCATGATTTCTATTAAAAATTATATTGAATAAATTTAAAGAATGATGAAATAATATTATCTATCATACACCTAAAAGGGTGTCCATGTTCCTTCTTCAAGATGTATAGAAATATAAAATATATTATACATCACAATTACATTAAAATATCACATTGTCCCACTTTATATTATCCACACAATAAAATATATAAAAAAGAATAAAGTAAATCAAGTATATGAACCAATGATCATGTTTTTGATTAGGGTAAATAGGTTTTGAGGGTAAACAAGTTTTGAGGGTAAACAGGTTTTGAGGGTAAACAAGTTTTGAGGGTAAACAGGTTTTGAGGGGAGCAATGATCATGTTATAGCTAAACCAAGAAAAGATATATCTGCTCACTAGTTCATTAAAAAAGCCTATAATATTCTTCAAGTATATCTATGACTTTGGTTGGAGATTTGGGGCAGTTACCTCCAATCTATTATAGATTAGTATATGATAGCAATAAAAGGGTAAATTTTTTGAGTGGATCAATGATGAAGATTAACACATTAATCAAAGCTTGAGATTACATTGGTTAGGTAGTTGTGAGTTGCAGGGTGCAAAGAGAAGGAAGTCAATAATTATTTTACATATTTTTTAATGTAACGAATTAATTAATAGTTAATTAGGTTCTATTAGAGAGTTTAAAATGGAATTTAATTAATACATTTATTAAATAATGTGAAAAGGGAATATGGGAAATAAATAAATATGAAATTTATTAATTCAAGACTTTAGAAAAATGAGTAACTAATTAAATAATTTGTTGTAATTTTTTTAATTAATTGGAAATGTGTATGGATAGGTGACATTGGGATGCAAGTATTTCTTAGGTGTTTATAGTTTTTCCCACTTTGAGAAGGTATTGTAGCTAGTTAAAACATTGTCATTTCAAATAAAAATATAATATGACTTATTGGAAGATATAGGAATATAGGAATGGTACCCTAGTCATTGGAAAGATTGGAGTGATAAAAATAAAGGAGGTAGGATCACTTATCAATATGATAACCATGTTTAGAGAACATATGTGGCTCTCAAAATGGATGAAAGATGTGGAGGATACATATAAAAAAAGGAAAGGATAGATGAAAGAGGATAAGAAGTTGGAGATGGTGATGAAAAGGAAATGGTAGATAGATTTGGGGAGATGGTCATGCTTGTCAGTCTGAATAACTAATATTTAATTTAGCACTTGAAATTATGCAACAAGAACCAAGGTATAAGGACCTAGGTGATCATATGCCGAGTGGATCAGGGACTAACCCAAAAGAAAGATTGCAAGAAATAAATTCTATGCGGAATTGTCAGTATGGATGTATGCTACAACGAAGATGCTAGATGTGTTATCCTCGATTTGAGATTTGGCAAAAACATGTGATAAACCCTACAAATTTTGCCCAATTTATAGCTCATGTGCTCTAAGCACATTAATCAAGATAAAATTCTATTTTCCTTGTTCATGACTTGGCCCTTGAGATCATCTCAATTTGAGTCTCAACCTCTCCATCTACAAAAATTGATAAATTGTCATTTTGGAAGTTACTTTTTTTTTCTTTGTGTAGGATCGGGGTTAAGTCCCAAAAATAGATGCATTTAGGTGTTATAAACTTGAAATGCATATATTCATGCATTTCAGGTTTGTAACACTAAAATGCACGTATTTATAGTTGGCATATTTTTCATTAGAAGTTAAGTGTTTGGATTTAAATCAGTTTCTTTTTTCTTTTTATTTCATTTATGAGGAATCACTTGCACATTAGGAATATAAGGTTTGGACTTAAATAGGATACTTGCATCCAAGAGTAATTTTGTGAAATGTTGTAGCTACACTAGCCCTAGTAGACTTGTATGTAAAGTGTGTAAGCATGGACAAGGCATGTGAACTATTCGAGAAAACATCTCCAGGAAATGCCTTCTCATGAAATGCATTGATTATAGGATATTTACAAAATGGATTTGTTGAAGAGGCTTTATAAATTTGAATAAAATATAATTGGTAGGTGTAAATGTTAGAAGTATGGTTGCCATTGCACCAAAAGCCCAATATAGCCACTAAACTTATAGAATCCATAGGAGGTGGTTAAGCCATGTCACAAATCCAAGCACTGCATTGCACAACACAAGGAGACCAAGGGCACATACCTCGCAACAATTCCCCCCCAGCACAAGCGAGGGGTTTGAACCTGTGACCTAGTCTTTGATACCCCTTGTTAGAAGTACGGTTGTCGTTGCACCAAAAGGTCAACCAATTAATGTCTGATACAACCATTAGACTTATAGAATCCATAGGAGGCAGTTAAGCCACGTCAAAAACTTGAGCGCTGCAGTGCACAACACAAGGAGACCAAGGGCGTACACCTTGCAACAATAAGTGCAGACTCTAAAATATTTTCCAACATCCTCACAGATTATGTTGAATGAGAGCTTTGGAATAGGGTATGGACATCCATCAAAGCATAAAAGATAGAGTAATATTGTTAGATATTGTAGTTGCAAACACTTAGGTAGACATATACAAAATGTGCAAGCATAGATAAGGCATGTGAATTGTTTGACAATATGCTTCAAAAAATCTAATGTGATATAATGCCATGGTTACAGGATATGAATTTGTAGACAAAGATTTATAAACTAAAAATTTGGTCTTCTGGAATGCCATGGTTGCAGGATATTAACAAAATGGATTTGTTTGTTGAAAATAATCCCAACTATCCCACCTAATCTATCATGTCTATATCTTCCATATGATCATCCATAACTACATTTAATCCTCAATATTAAATTAAAGCATTCAAGGTTGATCTTCATTGGATTCGAATGGAGTTTTCTATAACTCCTCAACCTGTTCTCTGGGTAAACCTACAAAGTTGGGTCCCAATACCGTGGAAGTCCACGGGTTGGGAAATGAGCCCGCTAGAAACAGGTGCCCGATTTTTACAAATCGGGCACCCGTTTAGCTTCGGGTGCTCAAGCCATCAAAAAATGGGCGTCTGTTTAGCAACGGGTGCCCGAAGCTAAATGGACGCCCGTTTTTGAAATGTATTTATTTATTTTTTTAACCATTTTCCATCATTTTTACTGTTTGGAAAATGGGCAGGCATTTCTGAGGAGCACGGGGACCTGTTTTTTCCACCTCAGCTAACACCCTAGACCATTTTTACCTCCTTCTAGGTATTTAGTTTTATTTTTTATATTCTATTTTATTTACTTTTATTGTTTTTCATAAAAAAATGTTAATGTATTGTTATTTTTTAATTTTTATGTTTTAAAGTTTGAAAATTGTCTTTTATTTCATGTTTAAAATAGTTTTTAGTTTTCAAATATTGCAAAAAACATGAATAGTAAAAACCGTAGGAAAAAACAAAAAAACATGAATAGTATTTAAACCGTAAGAAAAAAACAAAAAACAAAAACGTAAACGAACAATAAACATTAGACGCAAACAATAGACAATAAACCTTGAACAAAATAGTGAACAATAAACATTAGACGCAAAAAATAGACAATAAAACCTGAACAGAAAAATGAACAATAAACATTAGATGCAAAAAATAGACAATAAACCTTGAACAGAAAAATAAACAATAAACATTAGACGCAAAAAACAGACAATAAACCCTGAACAGAAAAATGAACACTAAACCCTAAATAGAAAAAAATGAACAAGTCCCAGGAGAAATTTGACTATCTTGGTTGATTAACCCTAAACCCTAAACCCTAAATTATAATATTTAATTAAAACCCTAAACATTGGATTAAGATTCAATAACTTGGCAATATACCATGATTCCTAGCTCAAGAAAACATTTAGAGTAACATGTATGTTATCAACCACCTTAAGCATTCGTAATGGCAGCTATATTTAGTGTCATAAATTTTAACGTTTTCATGTCCTAAGCAATTGAGTTGGACACCATGGATTAATATTTCTTAACTATTATTGAGGTTTGATAAGGATTCTATTAAGGAGAATTATAAGTTTTAAATAAATGGTTTTAATTTCATTAGATTAGTGTTTATTTTGTAGAATACTAATTTAATGGATTAGTAATAAAGGTGGTGCTATAACATTTGAAGGAGTGTTATTGGTGCTTATGGTATTAAATGGTGCTTAGTGATCAGTGTTTTTCCTAGTAGTGTTGTATCAAATGGAACATAGATTGAGTTTTTGATTGGAGCTTTTAGAGTTAAATTTAATTTTTTTGGTTATAGGAGAGTGTATTTTTCCATTGGATTGGATAATAAGTATAATAAACATAGAGAAAGAAAAGGATAAAAAACCCTGTAATAATTTATTTTACAAAAGGTTTAACCAAATCTTTATTTACAAATAAAAATAAACTCTAGGATTCATGAAAGTTGCACTAGAAGAGACAAGTATGGAGGTAGGTAACATCACAAATTTTTTTTTCTAAGAGGGCTTTTTCTTCAACCTAATTATGTTCATTATTAATGTAGGCTTATGAAAATGGATCTTAAGACTCCTTTTAATTATGGACATGAAAATTGTTAAGGTAGAATCAAGGTAGGGTTTTCTAAGAAATGTTTGTTGATTGCTCGAAAGGATTGGACTTAGTGACCTACTTGCCTCAAATGGAAAGCAAGAAAGTATAAACAGAAGGTGTACATCAAGAGTTTGAGGTATTGCAATCTTATTGTAGAAATATTAGTAAAGTGTTGGTTGGTTTGCAAAATGCACATGAAAATAGTAGAGTGTGTGTTGGAAGTGAATGTATTATATTATGTGAAAGCATTAATTGAAATAGTAAAATAAGAACCAATAAGAAGGGAGAGTTGAGGGTGGTGTCTATATAGGGTAGATGAGTTATGTATTCTAATATATGACAAATTTTCTTGGATAGGTTTCATTATAAACCCCACTAAATTACTTAAAAATTTACACGTCTATATAAATTTATTTTGCCAAGTATATATTAAATTAAAAAACTGATTATATATTTATATGTGTATGTATCATTTTACATTTAGAATGAATTGATTCTAAATTTTTTATGATAATTGCTTGTATTTCATTACCAAATGTTTATTCTAATTGATATAATTGATTTACATAATTCAAATATATTTTGAAAATTATTTAATATGTAAATAAAAGTTGATCTTAAGTAAATAAATTATTTAATATGATATAATGAATTTCCTCTTAAGTATCACCATCAAAGGGTATGTGATCTTCATCTACAAAGGGAATGAAACAATCTACAATAGGATCCTCTAGGAATGGAGAGATATGAGGATCCCCATGGATCTCCTAAAGTCTATTCCAAAGTGTGTGGGGAAAATCAATATCCAATGCAATACACATAGAATCATGATCTTGATACTAGATCAAATCACTCCTACATGGTCAATGATGTTACACCAAGATTATATATTTTCTAGTGTTTCTAGTTTAGGTATGACTCCATACATAAAAGGAAAATGATTACACCACCTAAAACTTATGAAGATACCATTTTACAAAAGAATCATAGTTATCCCTTTCTAATTTTACCACAAAAGGATGAATAGAGAAACCTATGATACCTCAAATAAAACCTTAAAAAATCAATAAAATCAATAAATATCAAACATATCAAACAAATTCATCTCATGTAAGACAGTCATTTTCAAGTGCCAAGATGTCCAAGTAAATGACTAGAATGTGAAATCACAAAAAATGGTCATTTATTCAAGCTTCAATTTAGTGTAGTACTACTAGTTGCGATCACTAAATCATCCAATGATTCTAGAAATGAACACAACAAAGTAGTACATGTATTGACAAGTTCATAGATATAACTTATAACTTTAACTTGAGATTATTTTTATGATTTTGATGGAACTTATACTAATTCATCTTTAGATGTTAAAAAGTATTGTTTGAGTTGCATGGGCATTATGATGTTTTATTTTGTAAAATTTTTCTTATACTTTGATTTAAGTGGATAATATTTCTTCAATGATGCTTATTATTACTCACCTATTAATAATATTATAGATATATGTGAGTTGCCTTTTTATATATTTAAGTTGCTAAATTTTATTTAATTATAAGTTTTTTTGGAAGGTGAAATGTAAATTAAATAGTTTTTAATTGTAAATTTTCATGTTTGTAATTGTAATTGTAAATTTTCAAGTTTGTGAATTTTCATGTTTGTAATTGTAATTGTAAATTTTGATGTTTGTATATATATGCAGATTATTTTCACATGATGGATGAGTTTGAGATAGATGAGTTATTAGGTATAGTACCACCTCCACCTCTACCCCCTCCATCTCCACCTCCACCTCCACCTCCACCAGATCAGTTGCGACAGACAATTAGGACAAATATTGATGCTTTGATTAGAGACATTTACACTATTAGGCGTGAGCCTCATCCACCCCCTCAGTTGTTACGCCTTGCAGATAGTATGCAAGGCATTGTACAGTCTGCGCAGGCATTAGATAGCGAGCTAGATAGCTATCGTAGCTGGTGTGAGGGATTGCATGCATTTTACGTAGATGGCCTCACATACAAACAAGTTAATGACTTAAAAATAACAAAAATAGATTTGAAAAAATATTTTGTGAACCCTAAGATGGGTGAAGAGATAGATCCGAAGAAGCCACAGATCTCTATTCGATGGTGTAGGCACCCAGGCATTGCTAGCCACTTTTGGGAGTGGTTGTGACCATCCACCACACTCCAATCATGAGGTCCCGATGTATTTTTTGAAGAAATTATGGGCAGAATTTGAATTGGATAAAAAGCCCAATTACTTTGATAGTAGATCATTTCAAGGGGTTGGGAGAGGCATGCCCCCGGATAGGCCAGGAGCAAAATTGAGCAACAGGGTTAGAAACTGTGTGCGCGATGATCCATTGGTTCCTCTTCCATCACTAGTTGTTCCAACACCTGCCCATCATCAAGCAGTGGATTCTACTCTATGTTCATTGAGTGCCCTGTCAAGCAATTTGGTATAGCAATTGCGGGAGGTGAGGGCCGCTTCATGCTTAGCACATGTTTGCACGAGTTGTGGGGATGTATGTAGGGGTCCACAGAGTGAGGCTGCCCCTGGAGGAGATGGTGATTTTGATGATGCTGATGCCGCCCATGGTGGTTATGATGATGTCGAGGAGGCTGCAAATGCTGATGTCATCTCTTCATATGCTGATCTCTCGTGGGCAGACGATGATCAGCCTACAGAGGTACAAATTTATTTGTATAATTTACAGTGCAATATTAAATTCCTTATATATACACATATGAACCATAACACGAGTCAATTTTTTCTGAATAGAGGATGGATCATACCACATCATTGAGGAACCGATAGCATGTTACCTCAATACCTAGAGATGTTGGTGCCCCATTTACGGTATGCACTTTCATCTAGATACATTGTATTGATATGTACATTTAAAATAAACAATAAATTTTTTAATGTAATGATTTATGTATGATATGTTTTTTCAATTTTTTTAGGGTGCTTCATGTAGCACTGAGGTGGGTAGTTCTTCACGTGACCCATGGACCACTGAGGCTCAGCCTCATATACCACTAGTATGTTTTTCATCCATTAATTTGAAGTGTTTACATGCTTACTAATTTAAGTACAACTTTGATTCATGTTTGTTATTTTTTGCAATTGTATGTTTCTGGATTGTTTGATGGCGCATCACATGTACGCCTTCGACCATTAGTTACTTTGCCTACATCACATGTATGCTTTTCTGTGATAATCTTGTAGTCTATATATATATATATATACTTTATAATTTACGTATATATACAAGTTTGATTCATGCTTTATATATGTTGTTCAGGTCCACACCACTACCAATATTGGTATGGCTATGGGGTTGAGCCAGATGCAACCATCGACATCATCATTTGAGGCACGATGATTACAAAAATAATTTCTAATTTGTTTATACTGTGTACCTGGCTTTTATAGGGATTATCAAAATTGATGTACAATGTTTTTTTTGCAGGACTTGGCTACGACCACTTTTCTTGTTTATGATAGTGGACCTTCACATACTAGTGAGGGCATTGTAGAGCACGGTCGTATGGTAATTTATTTTAAATTTTTTAGTATTTAATTACTTTATAAGTGAATTATGCAAGTAACTTCTTCTCATGTAAAATCTTTTAATAATGTACAGGAGGGTGCAGACACTGATACTGCACAGGAGGGTGGAGTCACTGATACTCCACCGGAGGGTGGAGACACTGATATTGCACATACACAGGATGGTGCATCTCAGGACCACGTGCAGCAGGATGATTCATCTCAGCCACCTTCACATGGAGTGAAGAGGACTGCAGATGAGATGCACACGAGTTCTTAGATTGTATATTTTAGATCATGTTATGTTATTGTATTATGGACTTTTTATGATGACACTTGTTATGTTATCCCGGGACTTGTTATTATGTGATTATATATAGGACTTGTTGTTATGTGTTATGTGATTATATATAGGAATTTTTATTATGTCATTTCCTTGCTATTATGATATCAGGTCGTGTTATGTGATTTGGCGCACTCTAGTGATTATATATGTGATACATTGTTTTGTTATTATGTTATTTGGACTTGTTTTAATGTCATTTCCTTATTAAATTATTATTTCAAGACTTGTTATTATGTCATCAGGCATTGTTATGTGATTGTATATAGGACTTTTTATTTATGACTTGCTATGTGATCTATTTATGACTTTATATATTAACATTGTGATTGATCATCTTATAGTGCAACAGTTTATAATTCAATGTGCACAAAATAACATTAAGAAGAAGATAACTAATACAATATTGTTTGTGAAACCAAAATTGTATCAAATGTAGACAAATACAATGTTAAAGGGACAAAGAAAAACAATTATCATGATTAAATATTTAAAAGAGTTCACACAAGTATCGACTTATTAATTATAAATTAATCTCATAGAGGAATCATGATTTTCATGATTATATAAAAGGATTATTAATTATGAATGAATCTCATAGAGGAATCCAATAGATTGATGGAACTAAGGCTAACCAAATTATTAGGAAGCTACAAACATAGTATCGACTTTCCTCTTTAATTGACCACACTACTTTACTAGTGTATTGATGGTTTATTAGTGTGGATATTAGTGGTATGAAAAGAATGGACTTCATGGTACTAAAATAAAAAAGTACACTATAAATATAGTTTTGTCATACAATGATAAATATAGAGTCAGGTCATATTTAATACATAATTCTATCTTTGAACTTACAATTAATCTATGAAGAGATTACAATAAAATAAATATATCATAAAAAATTAGAATTCAATTTTAACACAATTACAATGTGCACAAAATAACATTAAGAAGAATATAACTAATACAATGTTGTTTATGAAACCAAAATTGTATCAAATGTAGACAAATACAATGTTAAAGTGACAAAAAAAATAATTATCATGATTAAATATAAAAGAGTTCACACAAGTAACACAAACTTACATGCATATAAATTTGATTCAACCTAATGTACCATCTGCATCCTCTCTCTTCTGCAATGCATCTATGATTGCCTCATGCTCTTCTATTGAAAGTGTCCACAATACCTTATTAGCAGGTCTACCTTTGTATCTTTCTAATTTGATGTTTGTTGCCACCACCAAATGAGAATAGTGTATAATCTTCTTTTCTGATTGGTAGTCTTCATAAGCTGGTAAGCCATTCCTTCTTGTTAAGTATTTGCGTAGCCATGTACCAACCACCACAACAGACCCAACTGGATACTGAAAACCATTATCATCTACTTGATCACATATCAAATTTTTCTTAGGTTCTACTGGTGTAGGAGCACCCTTCAAAGGGATCCCACCATTTTCTTTTGTTGTGTTCTTTCTTCTTTAAGAAGCCATTGCATATAAAATAAGAAGCTATGTGCTCATTGGTCCTAGTTTAGGTCCTGGTTGAGGTCCTAGGGTCATAAGTCAAAGTTGAGTTTTTCATGAAAGTAGAGGGTATGTGTGCCTTTGAGGTGTTTAGGGTCCTTCTTAGAATGGCGGTGTCCTTAGGATAGGCCAATGTGGGCCTAGGAGTCAAAAACAACAACATTGAGAAATTTGCTCAAAAGTTGCAAAAGTTGCATGACAACTTTTCAAAGTTGTCAAGCAACTTTTCCACCTAGTAGGTCAAGATCTTTAGTTTAGCATGGAAAACACTAATATGGGCACACAGACTGAGGAAAGGGTAGTATAAGTAGTTGCAAATCCTAAGATAAGGGGTTGGATGTTAGTTGTTGTATGGCCCAAGAAAAGTGACTTGACTGTGACTGCAATTTTGTTACCAGTCGGCACAAATGGAGTAAGAAAAGATTATTAAGGGATTGATTTTTGAGAAAACCTATGTTGAAAGTCTTATATGGTGTATTTAATTCCATTTTGAGCATTCAGATTAGGTTTTGTTTAGCAAGTGTGGTGTGTTTGTAAATATTTTGTAAATTACCTTCTCACTGTCCAGTTTTGGACTGTTTTGAGAAAATGGGTTGTTAACTCCTTTCCCCATTGTGGAATCACCATGAAACCATGGGGAACAGGAATATAGACCTTTTACATTAATTCTGAGCAAGTAGGGCCCTTGAAGATGCAGGGAAGCCAACTAAAGACCCACTCCTAGGCGAGACTAGACAGAGCCCGGCTAGGAAGGGTTAAAGTGCAGAGGTGCAAGAGAGCAAGGAAGGACAGAGGAGGAGGAACCCTTTGGAGAAGTTTTAGAGGGGTGAGTGGAGAACCATTGGTGAGAGGGAGGAGCTTCCACCAATCCAGACAAGGTAGTGAAATCAACAAACCAACACTGTGACCCTGGCAGGCCTAAAAACCCTCTTTAAAACCCTTAAAAACCCCAAAATTCACCTAGGGTAGTGTACAGACACCTGGAGGCCCAAAACTAGAAAAATCCTTGAGCCCTTGCCAAATGAATAGAAAGTCTTTTGGGAAGTTTCACAAGCATATGCATCGTTTGCAAGAGGGAGCCCTAAAAGACTGGACAGGAGGCCTAATTGGACACAATCCTTGTAGCCCTATTTTGTAGGTAAAAGACAAAATAGTGAAATCTGTAAGGGTTTGGAAGCTTGAAACCTCTTTGGGGCACATGAATGGGTGGAAAACCATGTCTTAGACCTGACCTATACTTTCTAGGACCTCAGAAGGTGTGGAACAAGCCGAACCCTTATTAGCCTAAGTAAGGGTTCTTTGGATCTCATGAGTAGGTGAGACCTTAGGAGTAAAAATTCAAGTTGTTGGTGGGTGGATTGGGAAAGGTCAGGGGAGTCCACAAGAAGGGGAAGTCCTAGAGACCCTAGGGTGTGATTGATCCAAGGAAAGGATCTAAGAGCATAGTGATGCAGAGCCCTAGGCAAAGTGGGGAATAGGTTCTTCTACCCAAACCTCCAACCAAGGACCCTGGCACTTTAAAATAACTTCATGGGGTGTTCAAAAATTGGATATATAGATTCCATATTATTTCCAACTTGTTTTCTTCTATGCAGAGTTCTATCCCCACAATGTTCCCTAATGGCTACAAGAGACTCACTAGGCCAAATTGGTCCAACTATGGTTGGAACTCTTCCCAATGAAAATGTGACTAAAAATTGTATGATTTGAAGGTTTCAAGGTCAGAGAGACCTTATCCTAGGCTTGGATTGATTCCCTTAAGGTAATTTTGCAAAGTTGCTGTTTTAGAGGCTTACAAGCCCTTGTAGCCTTGCTAGACCAGAATTGTTGTTTTTCTCCCAATCATGCCAAAGGAAAACTGAGGATTAAAATGGATTTAGACCCCTACCATGGATTTATAACACATATCCCAAGGGTTCACGCTGATCAATTATGCAAAGGACCTAACCCTACGCTTGGCTAGCAAGCCTAATAGCCCCCATTAGGTCTATTTTACAAAGTAAGTACCCTTCAAAAGTGATTCCCAATAAAATTAATGGTATTTAACTCTAAATTACATGGAAAAAATACAAACTACCAGGTTTTAGACCTTGGTGACACCCCAAACTCCAGATATGGAACCTTCTTGTATGCCTTCACTAGGTGGCCACATGGAGTTGCCCACCTTAGTGCATCAAACCCTTGCTCATTTACACTCCAAACCTGCAAAATTATTTCAAAATATTAAAGTAAATTGTTAAACCTTGCTTCTCCTCCAGGGCCATTGAGTGACTAAGAAGGATTAGCAAGTTTTCACCATTTTAATGCCAAAACCTAGGGAACGCTGTCCTAACCCAGCAACTTCCAGTAAATCACAGATATCTCCACTTCCAGAATGAATAAAGACCTCAGAATAGTCTAATTTGAAAGGTGATTCACTCATCTAACACATCCCACCATTTTTATGGTAATATAAATTCTGTACTATATGGTACAATTATTATAACAGCAAAATTGAAGGAAAATCACAGAATTTTATTGCTTTTTGATGCCAAATCATTACAAAATGACTCAAAAACCCCCAAACGGTGGTTGGAATCATGATTTATATCCTTAAAATCAGTTTTAAACCACTTTTTGAACTATGGGAACCATTTGGAAAGAAGTTGCACTTTTTAACCAAAAATGGTTATTAGCAACTTTGACAATTTTTACAATTTTGACATTTTAACCAAATTTGACACCTATTGAATCCAATGGTATTAGTGTCATTAAAACATGTATAAAAAATAATAAGACACCTAAAAACACCTAAAATACTCAATTCAATACCTCTAGGCCCATATGCCTATGGTGGCTTATTATCCTGCCAAATCCATGACATTGGGTAACAAGGTGGGGTTTATTACAAAAATCAACAAAATAACCTATCTTATTGCAAATATGGATGAATCACTTCATTATTCCTTTAAAACTTCATGGTCTTTGTCATGATTGCCTTGGTCATGAGGTGCCCCTGCACGACATAGACTAGGCTAGTCTATCCCAAACCCCATCCCATCATCTACACATCTAGCTAGCCAATACTCAACCTGCTCATCATTATCCTCAGGTGCAACAACAACATACACATGTCCTATAAAACAAATTTAAGTACAATGTGTAGAAATAAAACTTGTTAGAATTTATAATTCAAATATGTAATCATAAATTATATGATAATACATAAAAATATATAATTTAAAGTTATAAACAATAAATTGAATTAAATTACCAGGTTGTATGAGGTTTGAAACACGATCATAATCTTATGATGCAAATGCATGATCGGGGTCTTCATTTCTTCTAACATCTTCATATTGTGTCTTAGCAGGTGTTAAGGATTTGTGTTGCCATTCTTTGACCCATTCCGTATTCTCACATTCTTCCCATTCACTTGCAACACAAAATTGACAAAAACATGCAAGCTCTCTAGTCCATATAGTCCAAGTGTTAGAATTATAACTCTTAAATGAATGCCATCTAGCTGACCCATTTATTGTATCACAATCATATCTTGGAAGGATATTCTCCTCTTTAACTAGCCAGAAGAAATGTCTAATTGTAAAGTTCTGAAACATCTTAAATTTGCACTACACCAATTCACAATTGCACTTGCATTTTTAAATTTATCCTTTTCCTCGAATTTGAGTTGCTCTCTGCAAAGGGCTCTCTTAACACATGCACCGGCACCGTCATGTTCTCCTTTCCTGTGTCTAGCCTCAAAAAAACTGCAAATGTGTTCGATATTAGTTTTCTTATGAATCCTACTGAACCAATAAAACATTATAGCATTCTTGAATTGCCCTGTGCAATTATCAAACCATATTAGATGTTGTGTCATCTAAATTTCTCTCTCCCTCAAATTTTGAAAAAAGGTCTTGAAGCAAAACTGGACAAACTCAGATGAGTGTAATTTATTATCACTCATGTAGAAATGGTACTCTCTCAAAATTTTGCGATCCTCTTGTGTACTATCCGGTGCATGCCTATAGACAATATGGACAAAAATTGTACCTGCACTAAATTGTAGTATTGTGATTGTACCTCATCTTGTGGTGCAAGCGTGTAGTTCTCTGCAAAGTCAACAACCGAAAGTATACTACCAGCAGGAAATGTTTCCTTACATATTCGAAACTGACCATCGAGCCATCTAGCATTTTGAGTGTGTTTAACATATTTAGGTATGATGTTACTCTTGAATTCATTCATAAATGCATGAACACTAACTTTTTTAGTGATTAGATCGCTTTTGTGTTCGATATTAGTTTTCTTATGAATCCTACTCAACCAATAAAACATTCTAGCATTCTTGAATTGCCCTGTGCAATTATGAAACCATATTAGATGTTGTGTCATCTGAATTTCTCTCTCCCTCAAATTCTGAAAAAAGGTCTTGAAGCAAAACTGGACAAACTCAGATGAGTGTAATTTATTATCACTCATATAGAAATGGTACTCTCTCAAAATTTTGCAATCCTCTTGTGTACTATCCGGTGCATGCCTATAGATAATATGGACAAAAATTGATACCTGCACTGAATTATAGTATTGTGATTGTACCTCATCTTGTGGTGCAAGTGTGTAGTTCTCTGCAAAGTCAACAACCGAAAGTATACTACCAACAGGAAATGTTTCCTTACATATTCAAAACTGATCATCGAGCCATCTAGCATTTTGAGTGTGTTTAACATATTTAGGTATGATGTTACTCTTGAATTCATTCATAAATGCATGAACACTAACTTTTTTAGTGATTAGATCACATCGTTTTCCAACCTTTCCATCCTTTAGTGGATACTCAATAGTTTTAAATCTTTTAACATCAATTAATTGTTGTCCAAAATCATTTGAAATATTTTCATGCAAACATTCATCCAACAATGCAAGATTGCCACATATATCACATACACCAGGAACACATGCATTGAAAAGGAAATTTTGTTCATTTAGTGGGTTGCAAAACAAACTTGAAATAAACTCCTTTATAGTTTTAGGTGGTATGTTTATACCACATACTTGGAACATTCTATTACTATGCATGGTAACACGTATATATCAAAATACATCATAATGGTAGCGAAATTGAACATGAGTTTTGCAACAACATGTGACTCTTTCCTTGTTAATTCGAACATACCAAGGTTTACACTTTTCAAAAGACCTTTGACAAATGCTAATAGTCAACACCTTATCATCCAAAATTTTTTTATACAATTCAGTTTGAGTCATGTTCAATAGGTGTTTTGGATGTGGATCACAAATTTTTGACCCAAATCTTAATTTAAGAACATCTCTAACATTAGGTGATACTCTCGTATTATCATGCCAGAAATTTTCGATCAAATTTTTGACTTCACCAGTAAGTTTCATATCAGACCTTGGTAGTCTACCACTAAAAGTCCACAATTTGTTTACCTGATCACTTTCAAAATTAACTCTTCTTTTTACAGCTCTTGACAAAGTTTTGCGATGAATATTAAGATATCCACTTATGTTACTCATTGTTCTTTTATTAGAAGTTGTTTGGCTTACTAAAGCTATTGTTATTGCCTGTCATGCCACAATTTTATCTTTAGAAAGACTTTTCTTTCCAATTGTATCAAAGGCGCTAGCAACAGTTGATACAACTTGTTTTAAAGACTCCTCCTTCTTCTTGGGTTTGACATAAAAGCCTAACTTCTTCATCACTTTTCACATTTTAGTCATTTTAATTAGTTGTACCATTAATTGACATTGAAACCCAAATTTCTTATTATAAAAAAAATGTCTAACTAATCTATTTGCATGTGTCCTAATCTGTCTCCATGAAACCAAGCCAGGAAGGTTGTCTAGTACATCACTTTTAATTTCAAAATTTTCATTCATTTGATTATCATTCAAACATGTTTCATTTTCAATTGGTGTTTCCATGTCTACATGAACATTATTAGTTTTAGTTGCAAGTGGATTTTCAATTTCATTTGGAGTTTCAAATTTGGTTTCAATTTCAGTTTCAAGTTGAGATCTAGTTTCAGTTGGGGTTTCAATTTGGATTTCAATTTCACTTTCAACTTGACTTCTAATTTCATTTGGGGTTTAATTTTCAATTAGAATTTCATTTAATAAGTAACATGTTTCTATTAAATCACCAATTTCTTCATTAGAAAAAACATAGGGCTATGAAGACATACATGTATCCAATAATGGATTAGAAGATGCACCTAAATTAAATGGTTCTATTGTGTTTCCTTTGTCAGTATTTATGGTCTCATTGATGTTCTCCTCTTCTAAAATGATTGGGGAACTTGAAGCTCCTTGTCTCATTCTTGATCTTCTCTCTCGTTGACACATTGCCTCCTTCTCCCTATTTTCTGCAATCTCCTCAGTTGTCAGAACCTTCCTTTGCCTCTTCCTATGTTGATTTGATCCCATGACTACACCAAAATTTGAATTCGAATCAATCTCCTTACCAAATCGACAATAAGACAAACAAAGAGAATGATTAATCAAAACATTCTCTTTGCAAATCGTACTTGTTAGCCAATGATTGAAAAATCATTCAATCATTGGTATTTGTGCTTGTGGGCCAGAGTCTGGCCCAATGGATCTTTTCAGAAATGGGTGCCCGTTTTTGAAAATGGGCGCCCATTTCGCTTTCAACAGTACAAAGCGAAACGGGCGCCCGTTTTTTAAAATTAGGGGTGGGAAACATTCCTTAGCTTTGTTTTTTGCTTCAGGATAGGCTTGGTCTCACCAAGCCTATGCTTGGACCTCCAAAAAAATGACTAAGGTAAAATGACATCAGATTTCTACCTTGGCCTAATTTTTTGAGGGCCTTTTTGATTGAATTTTTTGACGAAACAAAAACCCATTAGAGTTTTCAGCGCCCTGATTTCAGAAATGTAAATTTTATAGTAATAATATTACTTTTACTATTTTTGTATTATTTATTAATCAAAAGTGGAACCAAAACCTAAAATACCAAGGTTCACTAAAACTTTAATAACTTTTTGGTTTTTAGGATTTTAGAAAAAAAAAATTATATGGCATCAATATACATACAATTATTTTGAATATTAAAATAAATAAATTAAAAATATAAAAAATTTCATCAAATTATGGTGGTCGTACACTCAATGTTTTGAAAATATACTTTATTGTCAGTTAAAAATTAATAAAAAAACATATATTCAATAAAAAAATAAAGCAAAAATATTTTCATCAATATTTGGTGTCTTAGGTATCATTTCCCAGAAGGATTTGCAAAAATTCATTTATTTGCATCAAAAAAGGGTGGTCGTACACATGCGTGGTATGGTCCTGAAATGGGCATTTTGAAAAACTGGTTTTTAAACATGCCTACTAAAAAGGGATTTCTACCATGTGGGTATTAAAATAAATTACATATTTGAAAAGTAGACTCTGAGCACTACATTTTATATTACTGATTTATTTTGAGATTCAATCTCTAAGTGCATCAAATTTTGACATCAATCGACATAAAATTTGAAAAACAGAGAAAACATTTCCACTTTTTTTCCCAAAAGTGGGACTCAACTTCTTCCAGCCACCCCTCTATCATATCAGCAATTTTGACATTAATTTCTATACTCTACCTACTGTCCTATTTGTAGGCTTCACATGCTTTGTGGGTATGGGTAGTTTAGAAATTAATATCTTATCATCCTCCCTCTTCTCTATAGGTGATGAATTTACTATATATTGTATGGTTTCATTTTGTATGCACTCTCTTTGAAGACTACAACTTTGCAAGCTATAAGAAGTTATGAGTTTGTAATAGTTTAGTTACAGTGGAAAGAAATCATATCTAAAATTAATTAGAATAGTTTCTTAGAATGTCAATGTAATATTTCAGTATGATTAATATAAATATTCATTTTATTTTCTATATTTGAATCCTTTCTTTCATTCCTTCATTTGGTATTAGAGAAATTTAGAAGGTTCCCAGTGAGAACAAGATAAAAGTGTTAGTAGGAGAAGAAAAAAGGGTTAGATATTGGAGCAAAGGTCAAATAAGTCATTATTCACATTAGTATAACTCTCACATCTTATCAAGAGAAGGAGATCACATAAAGAGAGGCACTAGCATAGAAAGATTGCCAGGAGAAAAACAACAAAAATGAGATAGCCCAAATCCAAATCTTAAGATTTGTTGAACACTACCACAAAGGTCTTTCACTACAGTCTAATCTATAGATGTAGGTTGCTAGAAAAATTCCATTTGCATCCCCATAAAGATTACAGATAATGAACCTTTAAGGAGGAGGCGGTAATGTTGTTAAAGAAGGTTCAAAGTTATTATAGATTGATTATGTTGTCATAAGAACATTTAAATATGAAAAAAAAATCAACAGGGTCTCAATTGGTTCCTGTTAGTTGTCTAGTAGGCGAGTCTATAGATGCATAAGTGCTTGTGTGAAGTTCAAGTAGTCATAGTTGTAAGAAGTATTCAATCTTGTTTAATCATTGTGTACTACTGGGTTAGTGTAAGATCATGGGGGGGCAAAAAGTGGCGATGTGAAAAAATAGCCTTCTCCACTCGCCTAAAAATGCAAAAATTCATGTTGACTTTTTTCTTGGCCTGGGTCTGAGTACACCTTGGCATGGTAAACACCTAAGAAAATCGAGTATCGGATAAAATTGGATATCTGATAATATCGGATATCCGATTTTTTTTAATATTAAGTATCATAAAATATCATTACAAAATTCAGCAGATCAGGCTGGAAAACACACAGCTAGCTGACAGATAGATCTCATAGTGACAAAAAACCATGGCAAGAAGGCCAATAAACCATATCATGTGACCATTATACACAGGTTGCTGCTAAATCACAAAATTACAGAGTTGGATGTCCCATATACAAAATTTATCATAGAGAAAACATGTTGTCAACTAACTAAAGAGGAAGGAGGAGTCAGGATGAATATTATCTCCCAAGGGGGGGAGCCACGCAGTCTGTATAGGGGTGGGTAGGCAGTCCTTCCAGTTCCATCTGAATGAAATCCTTTCTCTGCTGTCTTGCCTCCATCTCCTGCATAAATCTCATTATTGCCTGCTCAAAGTGTGACTTGTTGCTTCCCATTCGTTCCCAAGTGAACCCATGGGACAGTTCTCAGATGAAGACATGTGTTGTTCCATCATTCAGCCATCTGTCAAATTTATCCTCATCAACTCGTAGAACCACAGTGACCTGCATAGCAACAAGGTAACAAATGAGTCTCCTAAGAGACTCAATGAGGTATCTACCCTTTCCAATAAACACATCATCATTCCTAGATTTACAAATGATCCAAAGAATTTCTAAAGAGAGAACAGACAAAAAGAGATTAGCACATTTCTTGCCACCTTTAATATAACCAAGTACCACCTCATCAATAGAAAGAGATTTATTATCAACTAAAAAACCAAACGATTTCCACACCTCTTTGGTGAAATGACATTAAAAAAAATTATGTAGCACAGATTCAGGGAGATGACACAATTCACACAATAGGGGGTTGCCATCATTGTCCTTAAGAGGGAGCTTGTGAAGCAAAAGTTTCCAGGCAAAAAACTTCTTTTTTGGTTCAGTCGGAGTAGACCAGAATCTCAAGAGATTAGAGTGCCACATTTTAGAATCCTAGGTGAGGTTCTAAATATTGTTGAGATGGGTTAGGATATCTTTGGAGTCAGCAAGGGCAAAGTAGATTAGTTTGGCCTTCATTAGAGGGAGGGAAGAGCCATCACCCCAACAAAGGGAGTATTTATAATTTTAAATTAAAAAATAAATTATATATATAATATATTATGATATTATATAATTTTATAATATTATATTCCATTATATATTACATATTATATAATATATATAACGTAATATAATATTATAAAATTATATAATATCACAATATATTATATTATATATATTTTATATATTATATTATAATATAATAATATATTATATTATATTATATTATATTATATTATATTATATTATATATTATAGAATATATAATATAATAATATATTATATAATATATTCTTGTATTATATAATATAATGTCATTTTAAAATAATTGAAGTATAGAAATCGAATATCCGATTTTTGGAGACAATATATTTGGACTGTGACAGCCCATGAGTTATTTTTAACCCACGGGCTACGCGATTTTTGGGAATTCGATATACGGTTTTTCGCCCAAAAATTGCTAAAAAATACATTGAAAGGTAAGATTTTTATTGTTTCAATCATTTTCATTCAATTTTTGTATTTTTTTTAATGTTTATTTGTTTTTTCATTGAAAATATGGTTTTTTCCATGAATACTAGGTTCTTTTAAATCAAATACAAAATTGTTTAAATTTGTTAACTAAATTCAATTGTTTAAATTCAATTAGGTTAAAAATGAGGGATAACAGTGAAAACATTGATCAACCACAAGTGCAACAACCAAACCCTCCTTTGCCAAACCCCCACTTAATTCAGGATTTAATTGCACAAAATTTGAATGAATTGAGGGGGATTGCAGATGTATATCATAGGATCTCTTGCCTAAACCCAATGTTTGATCCTCTCACGTCGATCATAAAGAGTATGGAAACCATGACTGAGGAGCACAATGCCGCCCTTTTGTGGCGAGATTCTATTAGGGAACAATATGCGGATGGCTTCTCCTATAAGGAGATCAAGGATCTCAAGATATCCAAAGCCACTATCGCCTCATTGTTTGTGAATCCCCGCACTGGTGAACCCGTAGACCCCCCAAAAACAAAAGTTTCTATTAAATGGTGCACAAATGATGGTATTGTGAAAAACTTTTGGGATTGTTGGTGGATAGTTTTCGACAAACCACCCAACAACAATCTTGATGTCCCCTTCTATTTCATAGAAAAATTGTATGTTGAGTTTGTGTTAGGAAAACAATGTGTGAACTACTTTGACATCCAACCTTTCCAGGGTGTGGGTTTAGGTATGCCCCAAAATAGACCTAAGGCAGTCAAAGTAGTCTAGGGCCCATATGTCCCCCCTCCTCCTGTTGATCCCCCACCTCCAGTGCAACATCTAAATATCATTTGTGAGGTGGCATTAGGGACCATATCGACTATTCACTCTTTGAGTACCCTTTTGGTTTCTCAGGATGGGTCAATAGCTCAACCTACTTTTGATGGTAATAGTGCATCCGATGGTGCTAACACATCATCCTCAGCTCCACACATTTGTGCGCCCCATAGTTGTGTCATGTGTGGGCACGTATGCTTGGATCTAGTTGGACAACCTATTGATCCTCCTGCGGACAATACAGATTATGAGGTGCATGAGATGCACGATGCACCAGATGTTATAACACAGACTGGAGGATATCCTGGGGAATCCTCGCATGCTAGAGGCGAGGAGGCATTGCCATCAAACATTGATGATGTAGTGGTAAGATTTGTATTTTCACAGTTCATGCAATATTTTAAATGAATATTTATAATCTAGATAATATTAAGTACTAATTTTTATTTACATGGTCTATTTAACAGTTGATGATCGAGGAGGAGTTGACATAGATTCAAGAGGGCACCTTGACGATCATTTCATTTGGCCTTGACAGCTTGACCGTACATATATTATTGTACCCAGTTGTTTGTATTTTATTATACATACATGCTCATCATTTATATTGGTATTAATTAGATTATATCATAACTTGTATGTATATCTTATTTTAGTCTTGTAGGGCACAAGTAGCATGAGTGCGGGGTAGTGTGATTTAGGATCTGGTAGTGCAGTTGGAGACAAGGGAAAGGTAATTGAATGCAAATATGAATGAATGAATAGTTTAAATAACTTATAGTGATTATACACATCTATACATAGATTGATAGTTTCATATACTTGTCATGTATATCTACAGAGAATTCTTGGTTTCACATCCTTGTTGACTACACCCAATATACCTGAAGATGAACAAGAAGAAGGGATGCCTCGAGTACATGTGTGTTTATTTTATTTTGTGTTTAGTAGATATAATTTTTTATTATCAGTGACAATTATATGCTAACTTGTATCAATGTCATGTTTGTGAACATATGTAGGTTGTGTATGAAAATATACCTCCTCTACCGAAGACATACATCAAGAGTCCTGCAAAGCCGAAGAGAAAATGTGGAGATGAGGTAAACAAGAATAGTTCAATTATAGTTCATTTTTATGTTAACTTTTCGAATGTGAGTTATATAATATAACTAATCTTAATTGTGGTTTGTTTTTTCTTGTGCAGGATTCTTCAGAGCCGAGCAGTGTGGCGATGAGGACCGATTTTGATGATCCATTAGCAACTTAGGATGTTATAGATAGTTTTGGGATGCTTACATGTCTAGTTGGCATGTATATTTTGTATATGGACATACATTCACGTATATAGATAGACATTTGTTATACCTTATTTGTGTATGGACATACACTTGTAATCATTTGACATTTTCATATATACAGAAGTTGATATTTGATCATATAAATTGTTGCTCATCTATGCATGGTGTTATCATGGAAATATTTAATCTTCATTCCAATAATTAATAATGGTTTATAATGGTTACTTAATGAACAATAAAATTCATTTCATTTCATCATAAGTGTTGTTTGTATAATGAACAATACATTTCATTTAATGAACAATACAATTCATGAACAATACAATTCATGAACAATACAATTCATTTAATGAATAATACAATATAATTCATTTAATGAAAAATAATTGATACAGTTCATTATTACCCTATGCATGCTCCTATTTTTTTCCCCCACTCGGTCGAACGCTCGGGGTCATACCTACCGGCATCATCCCTTGAGCAGACTAAGTGCTAAAAATTGTCAAACTTTGACGAGCCCTAACTCAGAATCCGTGGCACCTGCAAATGATCCGTCTGAATCAACAGATCCATGAGAGGGGTCCCTACAAAATCCTATCTCGGGTTTTCAAGTTTCTCTACAGTTTTATTAGGGCATCATTTTTTCAGTTGGCAAAAAAATCGTCAGTCTCATTCAATCGAATGTTGTCGCATGGCCAATTTATCATTCTGCTCGTCGTGATAACGAACTGTCAGCTCCGAATGTCTAGTTAGGCATTATTATCATATGCATGCTCTTATTTTTCCCCTCCACTCAGTCGAATGCTCAATGTCATACCCTACTAGCATCGTCCCTTGAGCACCCTAAGTGCTAAAAATTCTCAAACTTTGACAAGCCCTAACTTGGAATCTGTGGCACCTGCGAATGATAGCCATCTAGTTGTTATCATATCAAGACAACCACCCACGACTTTCAAAGTAATTGATATTTATTTCTACACCTCACACTCACAAGATTAATAATGAAATGGCATTTATGATTCATCAAATGCTGACAAAGTCTAATCAAAATTCAACTTTAAGATGTATACAACTTATCATATTCAACTTCAAGATGCATCAACTTACCATTTTCAAGCTCATGCCAACCACCACTTGGATATGACATATTCTTTTAACAACATACTAACAATATTAAATATCAAATCTACTTGTTTGTAAGCAAATTAAAGCTATAGTATCCCTATCATCTACATAGGAAGGAAGAATTTGCAAACAAATCTAAAATAAAATGATATTAATTCAATTAGGTTCTTTTCAGTCTTTCCAAAAATATGATGACAGCATCCCCTTTTAATTATTATTTTCAGTCTTCCATGTATCTCTTATTCTTCAAACTAATATGACCTAGATTTTCTGAAACGAAAACAATTTCATACTTTCCTCGAAATTCTTAACAACATTTTTTCCTAATTTTTTTCTTATCTTTTTAAATTTAAATTGTTTTTCTATAGATACTGTGCAGGAGTAAGTCATGACACATTTTTATATGTTGATTAAAGTAAAATATATGTAATAAAACCATATAGTCTTACAAAAAAGCCATATAGATGTATAATGTCATATATCTAGAAATATATATGCAAAAATGCCATATAGGCATACAACAAAGGACCTTAATGTAGTCACTTCCCTCTAGGGGAAGGAAAGAAATCACGAGCCACCTTTGCATGTCAAGTGGAGGGAGATGTATATGATGGTTACTTTCAAACCCGCTGAATTGAACTCCTATCTAAAATTTGTTGGACCTTCAACTAAAACGATAAAAAGTACACACATTAATATACAAAAATTGAATTATAAAAATCAACATATGAGAGCATAATCACTTACCGCAAACTAATAATCCCTCTCAATCAATTTTTGCAACAATTCATTTGTAACAGGGGCACAGTCACAATCTGAAGTTGCAAAGCCTTGTGGCAAGCATGAAAATAGAAATTTACTAATCTGACTCATACTACTGTCAAAGGCATCAAAGATGCTACTGCTAGAGAACACCATGCTCCATTCTAGAGTGAATATTAGGTGCATCTGATGTCAGCATCTGAAAATGAAACAATGTTATTCAATTGCCAAAATCTAACTGACTTTATTTTAGAAACCATTAATGAATAAAAATAGACAAGGTTACCCGAGTGAAAGTTCGATGACCACATTGACTAGTAGGTGTTGATGTTGAAAACCTCAACACCTACTTTATCCCATCTCCTCTTCATCTCCTATGTGGGTTTGTTCAATTCCTTAACACAAGTGATTCCTCGAGGATGTGTCCTCCTCCCTTGGCCCAAAATCTAGTCCCCAATTGAGAAGAACGAAAGCACTAGCGTCCTAGTCCTGGACCAAAGTGCCTAATGCCCTAGTCTCCCTCTTTGGGGCCCAATTTTCAAGGAGGGGGTAGACCTACTTCTCCAGCAGGAAAATAAATTGATGGCTCTATATGACCATTGGAGGTCAGCCTAATCGGTAAATTGACCTATATAATCATATATAGAGACATTTGATCAACTTAACTTCATACCTAAAAATTTCATTCAAGCAATCAAGCATTCAAGTTTTCATCATCAAGCATTTTTCAGAGATCTTCAAGGCTACATTTTCTTCATTCAACCATTGTGGATAAAATTACAACATTCATACACAAACATGTGTGTGTGATTAGGGTTTTGTCCTATTCATGCCATTTCATACATATGTGATTATATTCAAGAAGTAAAGTATCATTATCAATCATTGTAGATTTGAGGTATATCTTCAATATTTCATTCGAGGTTAATTCCTAAACTGGGGTTTGAATTAGGAAAACCCTTATTTCCAACCTATTTCCCCTTCTTTCTATGTCTAGGAAGCAAGTATGGAGCTACGATCTTCAGGATAAGCTTTATTTAGAAAGATGAATTGATCCCCCATTTGAGTGCGAAAAGTGCAAAGGACTAGAGTGACTGTCACACTAGTCCTGACAAATTAGGAGCTTCTTCTAGGAATAGGTCTGAATCCTCTTACAACCCTTAGATCCAGGTTTGTGGCTCGATCTGATGACTGTAGTTAACTATTTGCACATAATTATATGAATTTCAGCCTATCTGCCTTAATTTCACTATCTTCAACAAATCAGTTCAACTCAAGGGAAAGCAGACACTCATTCAACATCCCCAGAATTTGATCAACATTTAGACCTCTTAGGTTTAGATCTATCAAGTTCCTATCTTTCTCTATTGTATTGTTCCCCAAGTCACAAAATTAGTGGTTTCTTTTTCCTATGGTGGAAACACTAATTTTTCACCATTACAACGCTTGCATCAATTCCTTACATCAGTACTATTATCCCCCTCTCTTGGTTCAACTTTAGGTAACCATAAGTAATAAAACAACATGTAGAATTGATCGCTATAATTTAAAATCAAATTTTGTCAACTCTTACACATGAACCCATGTCACACATAATTTGATCCTCAAAATTAAAAAATTTAGAATAAAAGTTTCCTGGCTCCTACCCATTTTATTCTTCATATGAGGTTATCCTGTAAATGTTTTATATAACTTATTGTTGTCTTAGTATATAAAGGCATTAAATGTGCAACATTTCACAAGGAACTAGATGCAATTCTTACTAAAAAATTCATTGCATCAAAGAGAAGAATCATTCTAGGAACACTTCTCTTTGGAACAATAAAATGAACCCAATTCTATATCAAATATTCAAGGACAATTGGATGAGGAAAAGTGCTTCCTTCCAAAACTTCCACGAATATGAAGCTATTCTAATTGAGAATGTCAACCTAGGAGAACACAACCCTTGCAATCTACTAATATCTCCAAACTACCTTTAAATATTAGTTGTCCTTGATTGTCAACATAGATTAGAGACCACAACAAGTTTTGGTGTTGGATCAGTTTCATATGTATTAAATTACCTCTCCATATAAAATATTCTCATAGTGAGTGGAATCAATATTACATGACATGAATTGACCTACAAATTGCTTTTATTACAAAACAAAATATAGATAAAAAATATCTACTATTAATCCTAAATAAATTTCACTACGACATTAAATTTAACCATACTATTCTTCTTAAAATTAACTTGCTAACCCCTTAACTTTTAATTTACTAAAATAACAATTTAATATTCTAATATAATCTACCCTAAGGTTACCCAACGTATTAACCATTAATTAATTTGTATACATAATTCCTTAGAATATCACCATTTCGTTTACACATATCTACATCTGTAAAGACGAAGGCCGATTTGAGGAAAGAGATCCCATAAAAAGAATATACCCTGATCAAAGTAAACCATTTATTAGATATTAAGAAAATACTCAGACAACACGCAGAACCAAATCTTATTTATTTTTCTTAATTAATATCCAATCCTATGATATAGATACAAAACAATGCCAATTGCAACGGAGGAACCCACAAATCATGAATAGTATTTTACGATGAAATGCGGTGGCAAGGTAAATGTCCAAAATAAACAATATAGACATACCCGCGCAAACAATGTGACGGTCATCCTATGCTGAAGTTACGGAATTATTAACAAAAAACTCAAGCTGGCTTGGATATCAGCTGGGTGATTACAAAGTTTCTGTCTTCCCCCATACAAAAATGCCCACTCTAGTTGTGTTATATAACAGAGCTATTTTGAAGTTACGATGGTACGGTTGTTTTTGTTCAGTTTGAAGTTCGAAACACAATTTGGGTATCAATGGCTCGTTTAAACCAGTCTTCTCACATGTCTGTATTCCTCATCCTGCTACTCATAGTCCAGGTAACAACTTCTCTGCTGTAAAATTGTTTTAGGTTTGGTTTTTCTTTTCTTTTGCTTTGGATGTGAATTGTGTGTTATTGGTACACAGGTTTGGAACGTATCAGCCCATATAATTGAGAACGATGCGAAGTATGTAAAGGTAATAATGGTTGCTTAGCTATGTACCTCCTTCTGTATGTCTGATTAAATTTGTATTTTGGAGAAAAACTTGTATAATTTATGTGTTTTGAATAATGGTTCAACTGCAGACTTATGGGGCTGAACAAGGTTATGGAGTGACGGCTACCATCAGTAAGTTTATTTGAAAGTGTCTTTTTTAAAATATGGAACAATTTTTCAATAAAGTTATCAGATTTTTACAATTAATTTAATTTTTCTTCTTAATTTTTTAATTTGATTGTTGTCTATTTTTAGTATCAATGTTTAGGATTACACTCTATAATCTATAATGGAGTAACATCCTGATGATAAATCATAAAATATAATCCAAAATATTGATACTAAAAATATACACATAATTAAAGAAACTTATCAATATCCCTATTAGACACCATTCACACAAGATAAGTGATAAATGATTGCTAGTTTTAAGATCAATAAGATCAAAACCCACGAGTATGAAGGTTGTCCATATGAAATAAGATATCATATTGTGCGTTCTAAAGTATATATAAGATTTGTGATGATATGGTTTGTCCAAATGCAGATTGTGATAAGGAATGCACTAGGAGATGCTCCAAGGCATCATTGCATGATCGGTGTCTCAGGTGTTGTGGAATATGTTGTAGCAAATGCAATTGTGTTCCTCCTGGTACATATGGCAACAAAGAAGTTTGCCCTTGTTATGCCAATATGAAGAACTCCAAGGGTGGACCCAAATGTCCTTAGCAAATTCTCATATTGATACCATGATCGTCATCGCTTTCTTGGAATAATGGATTATGTATATGTCTTTGCATATTACTAATAACAATGTTATGATCTCCATTCTTTCCTTAAAAATGGATGACATATTATTAATTTATTTTGAATTTAGGTGATGGGACAACATTTTTCCTCACATTTTAGCTTCTTAGATAATTAAAATCAGGATTTTTAAAAATTCAGCACATTTCATACTTATTTCCAAATGCCTTGAGAATTTTCTGAAAGGTTCTCTTAATGAACATGGTTGAAACATTCCTATTGTGTCCATTGCTCTGTTATGTATTTATGGAAAATAATAAAGATCATATTTTGAAGGAATTAAATACAAAGAATTAGATGGAAGAAATATTTTTTATTATTATATGGTGATAATAGTAAATAGGTTACAATGATTTGATTTTCATAGTGGAGAAATGTGGACGACAACATGTATTTGGGAGGTGAAGATTATAATAATAGAATGTTCAATTACTACATCTTTTGTTTATGTAAAATATAATGAAGTCAAAGTACATGATAAAGTTTCATCTTTTATTAAGGTGGAGGATAGTTTTTATATAAAAAACCATCTCTTGTATTCTTTAAATGGCAAGATAAGTTTAAACAACAGATTTGTATAATACTTCACTATCAAAAATACAATAAAGATCATTTTAATAAAAAAATATCTGATTGCCTCTTCGTGGCACCCTCGGAGGTTGTCTCCTCAGCCTCGTTCCATCCTTTTGTTCTCTCACCTCACATCAATCATCTTGTTGGGATGTCGTTGGTCTCCTCTTCCTCGGGTTCCTCTCCCACGTCTAGTCGTTCTGTTATGTCCTCCAGCTCCTTTGCAGCTGTCTCATCATCCCCTTTGCCTTCTCTGTTCCCTCATGTTGTTCGTGATTGGGAGAGTAAGTTGGTGGTTAACTTATCGAATGCCTCCTTGGACCCTTTGTCCTTCAATTTTTTTAAGCGAGGACTCAACTTTGTTGTGGCCCCTCGTACTATCCCCCACAATGGGTTCCTCATTGAAATCGACAATGCTATCCGTTCTCTCCCGTCGGCTGTTGTGGAGGAGGTGAGGAAAGATTGTGTGGTAATCCTCAGACGTGCTACACCTCCCACTCGTAACATTCCTAAAGCTAAAATCCATGCCTATAAAAATCTAATAATGACTTGATTATTTCCAAAACCGACAAAGGAAATGCCACAATCATTATGAAAAGACGAGACTATGTTTCCAAAATATTGGATCTTCTCTTTGATGCCAACAGCCAAAAATCCTCTCCCACAACCCTTCTCCAAAATCATTAAAAAAATCAAACTCACAATGTCTAGTTCCTCATTTGATGTTGACACCAAGAGGCGACTTCTGCCTTCTAAAGAAATCACCCCTTTATCTATGGGGTGCCAAAAATTCACAAAGAAGGCATTCCTTTAAGACCTATTGTTGATGCCATTGGCTCACCCATGTACAATTTATCCTCTTTCCTTGCCAAATTCATCTCCTCTTTGGTGGGTAAATCTGATTCTTTCGTCAAGGACTCCTCTCCTTTTATCCAATTTATCAAGGACACCAAATTGGATATTTATGACATCTTGGTGAGCTTTGACGTTGTCTCCCTCTTCACCAAGATTCCTATTCCAGACTCTATTGAGATCATCAAGCGCAAGGTGAGTAATGAGATTGCTTCTTTGTACTTAAGATCTACCTTCTTTTCCTTTTAAGGAGTAATCTATGAGTAGGTGGACGAGGTAGCTATGGGTTCCCCTCTCTCACGATTTATCACTAATCTCTATATGGAGTTTTTTGAGGAGATGGCCCTCATGTCTTTCCCCCTTAAGGGACATTGGTGGGAGCGTTATGTTGATGACACCAATGTTTGTTGGCCTCATGGCCTTAACAAATTGGAAGAATTTCATGTGCGCATCAACAACTTGGCCTCTTGCATTTAATTCACCAAAGAGATTGAATCAGATAACCAATTGCCTTTCCTTAATGTTTTGCTTTTTAGGAAGCCAGATGGCACCCTAGGTCATCATTTGTTCCACAAGGTTATGCACACTGATATCTATATCCACTCCTCTTCCCACCACCACCCCAGCCAAAAAGTTGGTGTCCTCAAAACCCTAGCCCTAAGAGCCTACAAGATTCATGACAATGATCACTTAAATCAAGAGTTATCCCATCTTTTCCAAGTCTTCAAGTTGAATGGGTATTCTAACAAACAAATATCCAGGGCCCTCAACGAAGACAAATCCTATTTCTATTCCATTTCCAACTCCAATTCTTCCCATAATTCACTTTCTCTAAGTGCTTCTCTTCCTTATGTTGAAGGCATATCTCATAGAATCTCTAAAATCCTTATGAAAAGGGGTCTTTGAGTGGCCTTCAAACCCTTTTTGGTATTAAGGCAGAAGACTTCCCCTCTTAATGACTCCAAGGATATTCGTTCAGAATTAGGTGTCTACAAAGTAGTTTGTTCTTGTGGGATTCCCTACATAGGTGAAACAAGCCACTCTTTCTACACCATATTTAAATATCACAGTGCTGACATCAAGCATGATCAAGTCCACAAATCAGCCTTAGCTGAGAATTCCTCCTCCACCAAACACCACATTTGTATGGAAAATGCTCAGATTGTTTCCAAGGAGGACCACTTCTAGTACAAAAGGAAACTAAACGAGGCAATAGAAATTAGAAACCAGCCCACCAACCTCAACAGTGATGATGGATGGGGTTTAAGTCCTTCTTGGCCCCCCTCATTTGTCCTTCATCAATGACCTCAATCATCCTTCGAGTTGAGCTCCTCTTTATCTCCTTGGCTCGTTCCTCATTACCCCTTCCCCTCTCCTCCTCCCTCTTGTGTTCTTTCTCACCCCCTCCCCTCTTTATTTAGCGTATATTTATAATGTATGATTGCATCGATATACATGCATACACATGTAATATACATTTACATATATTTATATATTATATATGCATGAATGTATATAAATAATCATATACATTTAGAAATGTATATGATTATATAAATGTATATAATCATAAGAATAATGATTATATACATTTATGTATTCTTAGTTTTATATTCACATATATATGATTATTCAAATACAAATGCATGTATATTAATATATATATTACAAAGTATCTTGTACTTCTCCTTCTTATATGATGTGTTATATTCATGATGAGTAATATGATTTATGATTGTCTATATTTTGAAAAAATAATAGATTGGTCACAAGCTTTCCCTATACAAAATGTTGTTTATTCTTTTAATTAATTAATTGAATATTGAGAAAGATAAACCTTATATAGTATTCCTCTTATGCTATAAGGATAAAAATTATAAGTTAGTCTTATAAATGTTATTTTGGAGTTCTTATGTTGCATACAATCTTTGAATTAATGTATTATTCTCTAACACAAGCTCTCAAGTATTTTTTCTACATCTAGCCAAATGGTATTAACTCTATTCTTCTCCTCTAATTTATGTAAATTAATTTTGGGCACTAATATTCCACCTACTATATCAAATGCAACCTGTAGATTCTAATTACAATTTACCTACTATAAAAATTCATTGAATTTCTTAATTCAAAATGTGCCACAAACAATTCCAATGGCTAGATTGATGACCCTTGGTTTATTCATTGATGAATTTCTTATAACTTTATCATCTCATTTTCCCTTGTGCGTGTTGCTTCCCTATGAGAAATCATCCTTACTTGGATTCCCCTACATCTTTCTACCTAATTAGGAAAATTTATTCATGATCCTCTCCTAATACATGGGCTCTAATTAACATTCTATTATACTATTAAACTAAGTGATTTTTTTATACATTTAGTTGGGTTTCATCTTCTACTCCTTGCCAACTTTATCCCATGAGATACTCATTTTATTCTCTCTTCTTCAATTATTCTTTAATGCATCTAATTCATCTAATCTATAACCTTATAACTAAGTTTTTCATTTTCTTTTACTATTGATTTACCATTCAACATAAGGATATAAGTTAACAAAGTTAAAATTGGTGATGTAACCATTTCTTTAGGAGAATTTTCCTCATAGGTTTTCTTTTCAAACTTGTATAACTATGTAGAGCTCTATATTTTTCCACTTTAACTTTTTATATGTGCCCATATAAAGTCTACCTATGTAAATATGCTAACACTAGGTCTCCAATGTGATAATTAACTTCATTCATTCATTTGAATACTCCTTGTATTATTTCTTATTTATTTCTATCTAAAATCATACCTATAAGGAAGTTAAGTAGCAGACTTGAGAGGAGGGTAATGCAAAAACTTTAACAAATCTTAACAACAATCACAGAAAATAAAAATAGATATAATACCAATCAAACCATAACACAATGATTTACTTCGGGAAAACCCTTTCAAGAGAAAAACCCCACACTCCAAAAGCCGCCTAGTATATTATTTAGTAATCAAAATAGATTACAATATACTTTCAGAGAAATATCTTTGCAGGAATACTACAAATCATAGATTTAGAGGTAACTCAATAGCCATAAGACTCTTACACAACATCTATCTCATGCACCTCATACATTGGAGATACAATACAAGAAACCGTCAAACGATATTACAAAACTATGGGCTAAAAGCACCCAATAAGGTGTAGCCAGCCTTATCTCCTTTCTAGATGCCCCATGGTGTGTTACAAAACACATCAACACATTTCCCTCCCTTTTATAGCTCATTTATGTGTGCGATACAAATTATATTTCCTATTTCAGGAGTACAAATTTCCGGAGGCCATAACTTGTGAACCGTGTGTCTGATTGATGAACTATTTGAAGCGCTAGAAAGCTCATGAAGTGCTCTATTTCCTCATAATCCATTACACTTCTTATGACCACTTTGTAGGGTATTTTGGGGCCTCTAAAGTTCTCAAACTTAAATTTAAACCTTTCATTAGACCCCTCCAAAATGAAAAATTTAATATCTTCAAAACTAGTTGTGATCTTGCGACGTAACTTTACCGAAATTATTATCTAGCCAACCAGAAGCTTCAGGGATAATTTTGCACCATTTAATTCTCAAATGAAAACTTACTATAAATAGTAACCTTATGTAAATGCAAGGTTGAGACACCATTTTCCCAACAATACCTCTATTGGAAAAAACTTGACAAAAATTGGGTAAAGATAAACATTAATGGTTGTAGTAAAGGAAATATAAGTGTGAATATGATGGATGAGATAATACAAGATGAAAGGGAAAATTGATAGAGGGTTATTGCAAAAATGTCAAGAGCAAGACCAATAATGAGGCTGAGGCTATAACTCTATGGTGCAGTCTAAAGAGGACCATCATGCATCATTTTCCAAAAGGGACCCTATTGAAGGAGACTGTAAAGTTTTGATGGATCTTGTTAAATCAATGATGTTACCCCCTTGGAAAATAAGAAATTATATTGAAGATAGTAGATTTTTAATATCCCCTAGACCCTATTGGGTAACATGCCTATAGAGAAGGGTATAAGTTAGTAGATGTTGTGACAAATGAAAGTCTAAAATTTGATGATTGAAACTACTAGGGAAATGATGAGAATATTGCCACTCTAATAAAAAATATCTCAAGTAATGATAGGTAAGAAAATATTATTAACTATATAGGGAATTATTTAGATTTATACCTTGAAAGGTGTTGTTATTATTTATATCATCATGATTTATAGTGGGTTGATGGATTGTGTTAAAGATACGACCTCCTCACCAAGAAATATACAAAAGGTGAGAGCTACTGTTTGGACTGAAAGAACGACTGTTTGGACCATGAGAGCGATTGTTTGGACTATGAGAGCTATTGTTTGGACTATGAGAGTGACTGTTTGGACCAAAAGAGCTAATCTGTCGTGAAACTTGTAAATTTGACAATTTGAAGTTTGCGTTTTCAATTTTTGTTGTATTTCAATGGATGATATATTGACTTGACTTACAAACATAGAATTAAGATTGTATTTTTGTCCCAAAGGATAAATAAAGTGTATGTTCAAGAAGCTTTAAATAAAGCCCAAGTTTTCAGGGGTTTTGAATAATTGAAAACACATCATTCAGTCTATCCTAAGGAGATTGGCTTCATTATTAGTTCTTAGCCCACACTTGGTACCCTGTCAGCTCACACAACCTTGTCACCCCCTAAAGGGCACCCATGTTTTTGCCTTTGCGAGAGCTAGTGGAGTCCTATTATCAGCCTAGCAATAAGGTCTCAAAAGGGGAGTTCACACATATGCTCAAGAGGGACATATGGTGAGTGTCTTAAGGAGAGATTCTTCCCCCTCCATGCACTAAGAATTTAATAATGTTTGTAGGTAAAATGGGTAGCTTCTAATTTTAATTGGAACTAGTAAGTGATCCATTCAGCACGTTGGGGTATAAACTCAATTAAGAGGTCTTCCAGCCTTGAAAACCAAGGTTTGATATACCCGAAGGTACGAAGGAAAGCTATTCCCGAGCACTGCCATTGACTTGATTTTCATCAAATCATATTTATTTTATAGTGGGTTGGAGTACTTGGTGTTAGTCATTCCCACTTGGGTCATTCCCCTCTCACCGAACTTAATGTCTTTGGCGTTATAGGCTCCTCGAGAGGGCAGGCCCACTAAAGATATGCACTATTGAAAAGAAAAGATGAGTCTAGCTTTCTGATCACCTAAGAAAGGTGAGAGCATACTCGCCTATCATAAAAAACACATAAGACATGTTTGTTCATTTCCATTGTAATTAGTCTATGTGCCTAATTTATCAAAAATAAGTGCAAAATCTCGTGGCTGCAAAAAAAGTTAGTAGTTTATATTGCATTCTTTGATGATGAAATGGTTTATGACTCTGGTATTTCATAGCGAAATAAGTACCTGCAAAACCAACAAAATGCAACTTAGTTTAGGGAAAATGACAATCCAGAAGAAGAAATGAGAAATGCAGAATACAACATTAAAAAAATCAATGAAAAACTGAAAACGCTATCAAATTAACCAAGAACGCTATCAAATGGACCAAGAACGCTGTCAAATTAACCAAAAATGCTATTCTGAACACCAAAAACGTTGTTGAATTGACCAAAAATGTTGCAGAATTGACCAGAAACACTAGTAAACCAACTAAGAACACTGCCAAATATACCAGAAATGCTACAAGACATACCAAAAGCGCTAAGGTATAGACTAAAAATGCTAAAGTATGAAAAAACATAAAAGATAGAGTTAAATCTCCCATAAATTCCATTTGAGGTTTTGGGATGCTACAATAGAGACCAAGAATGTGATTCAGGAGTCCGAGAGAGCTAATCTGCACATCGAAAGAGCTAATCAACCTGTCAATGAGATTTCCTGTAAGCAAACTTGTTAAAGATCAAAGGGGCTAGGCCCCACGGTGGACGCCAATTTATGTGATGCTAAAAATATGGTAAATAGAAAAGGCATACACATAATGAGACAATAAAACATAACGAAAAGCTTAATTGAAAACTAAATTAAAGATGCAAACCATAAGCCTCCCTTGAAATGTCCCATTTTCCTCTATTCTTGAGCTCCTTGAAGGTGTTGGATTGTTTGGCTCTTAGCAGTGCAACGACCTCCAAAGTGGAAACTCAAGAGTTGAGTAGCTACTTCATGATTGATTATGCAAATGATATGAAATGCATCATCTAAGAAACTAGATTAACATTCTATGCTTAATCCAAAATGCTAATTATTAGATAATTGAAATGAAAATTGTCTATAGTAATGATGCTAAAACTATGAATGCAAGGGATCCTTATTGCTCCAAAATAAGAGGTATTTATAGGAATTCCAAGGCCAAAGTTGATGTGGAAAGAATCGACAATCCAAATTTGATCTGAAGATATGAAGGGCCAAGAATGAGGAAGTTGGAGAAGAGGTTGGAGGAAGGGAGACTTGTCATCTCTATGGTGACAAGTGTCAAGGAGCCTTTCTCATGAGAGGGCAAGTATCCAAGGGAGGAGACATGTGGCAAAAGTGCCATGTGTCTCAAGGGGAGAATATCCAACCCATAAGAGGTTAGGATGTGCAAGAGGATAGGGTTAGTTAGACCCAAGGTTAGGTGGAATGGGTTAGGTTAAGGGATGGTTAGGTTAGGTGGTTAGAAGTTAGGAGACATGTGAGTAATTTGAATTTAAAAATTCAAATAATGGGAAAAGGCTAATTAACTCTCAACAACTCATAAATTGATTCATTTTAATTAATTAGGGGATTAGAAGGAATGAATTAAATGGGGGGAGGATTAATTAATTTAGATTAATTAATCAAAGGGGACTATTGAAATGAACTTATTAAATAAATCCTTAGATTTATTAATAAGTAGATGACTGAGGGAATTTAATCAAATTGCTAATGAATTCAATTAAATTGGGAAGGGGGATTAATTAAAAAATTTCTTATTTAAATAATTATCTTCACACCAATTTTAGGTGTATACATTAATAATATCATTTATGATTTGTTTGATGAAGATAATTTCACTAATCACCCAATGAAAGCACTTCTCCTAACTAGATGCGGAGTTAGCTAGTAGCATGTCAATATTTTCCTTATCACTTTTACTCTTATTAGGGTTCACCTGGTCTAGGTTAAGGGAAATATCTAGTTTAATCTCACTATCCCCTTTTTCCTTAACGTTTGCAAACTTCCCCACCTTTTTCTTTTTAGAGCTATTATGATCTATCTCCTGGGGCTTGGAAAGTGGGGTTTTGTTCTTATTGGCTGCAATTTTAGGGGGAGGGGGTTTACTCTTTCTACTATTGTTAGTGCATGAAGTATCTTTCTAAGGGGGTCCCTCTTCATCAGAGGGCCAATAATCTGAGTCATCTTCTGACACTTGAAGGTCACACCAATCCATAGCCATCTCACCAAATCCCTTTTCATCCTCAATTTCGGTATCCAACACAACATGCACATCAGGGAAAATTGAGGAATTGAGATTCCTTTCAATTTTTTAGACAAGTGAGGGCTTAAATTCATTCATTTTATAATACTCCATAATGAGAAGGATAAGCCCCTCATGTAAAATAGGGTTTTCACTATTTTTAGCATGATTAGAAAGACCATGCTGCAAAGAGGAAAGTAAATAAAACGACAGAGAAATTTTCCTATCATGTCTAAAGTGGTTCAAAATAGTAAAATGATAGGAGAAAATTATGACAAACCCACCATCCAATATAATGTACCTCATAATCCCCTCCAACACATTGGCCTAGAGGCTCATCAGGTCTTTTTTGTTGTAGCCCCCATCGGCCATTTTCCTAACTCTATCTCTTTCGCTTTGTTTATCAAAGAAAATAGAAAGGGTTTCCTCCATTGCCTTGCACTCTTTATAAATTTTCATCCCTTCCATCTACAACCCAATGATTTTTTCTATAATCTCCTTATCAATTCTTAACTCTGTACTATGGGCACTGAGAACACCTTTATTCTAGCCCTTCACAACCCCTTCCATCGCCCTGGGGTCTTGGCCATGTTGTTTTTTGAGGTTTGGGACAAGTCTGGCACCAAAAGCTTAGTCTATATTTCTTTATTTTTTCCCACTTCTAGCACAAGGACTTTGTTTTTATCTCCCCCCATGTTCAAATTGTCCTTTCCAATTCTGAGATTCAATGTCGCAAACCCAGAAGCAAACCAAGAGGCCAAGAAAAATCCAGAAGCCCTAGTGTTATGCCAAATCTAATTATTGAAAAGAGTGGCTTTACTCATGCGATAAGATGACATCATTAATATTCAACCATTTAGAATAAAGAAGATCTGTAGCATCCTTTCATACCAGATCACACAAGTGCATTGGTAAGGTTTCCCCTTCCGTCCATTATTTTATTTTCTCATAGGTCACACCTAGGTTAGCCACGTAGTCTGTAGGTTGATCACCTTCCGATAATAATGTAAGTCATCTTCCCTCTTCATCAAAGGGCCAATAATGTGAGTCATCTTTCAATAATTGAAGGTCACAACAATCCATAACCATCTCACCCAATCCCTTTTCATCCTGAATTTTGGTATCCGATACAACATGCACATTAGGGATAGTTGAGGGATTGAGGTTTTTCATCCCAAATTTTGGTATCCGACACAACATGCACATTAGGGGCAGTTGAGGGATTGAGGTTCCTTTCAAAATTTTAGATAGGCAAGGGCTTAAATTCATTCATTTTATCATACTCCACAATGAGAAGGATAAGCCCCTCATGTAAAAAAAGGTTTTCACTATTTTTAGCATGATTAGAAAGACCATGGTCCAAAGAAGAAAGCAAATAAAATGATAGAGAAATTTTAGGTCTATCATGTCTAAAGTGGTTCAAATAGTAAAATGATAGGAGAAAATAGTGACAAAATGGTCATCCAAGGTAATGTACCTCATAATCACCTCCAAAACATTGGCCCAAAGGATCATCATGTCTTTTGTGTTGTAGCTCCCATCATCAGTTTTCCTAACTCTGTCACTTTCGCTCTATTTATCAAAGAAAATAGAAAGGGCTTCCTCCATCACCTTGTACTCTTTGTAAAAATTCTTCCCTTCCATTTCCAACCCAATTATTTATGTTATAAAATCCTCATGAATTATAAACTTTTCACCATAGGCACTGAGAACACCTTTATTCTAGCCCTTAACAAACCCTTCCATCGCCTTGGGGTCTTGGCCATGTTGTTTTTTGAGGTATGGGACAAGTCTGCCATCCGAAATCTCAGTCCATATTTCATTATTTTTCTCTCACTTCTAGCACGAGGATGACTCAAATCTATTTTTATCTCCCCCCATGTTCAAATTGCCCTTTCCAATTATGAGATTTACCATCTCAAACCAAGACACAAACCAGAAGACACAAAACTAGGAGGCCAAGAACAATCTGGAAGGCCTAGTGTTATGTCATATCCAATTATTGCAAAGAGTGGCTTTATTCATGTAATAAGATGACATCATTAATATTCAACCATTGAGAATAAATAAGATTTGTAGCATCCTTTCATGCCAAATCACATAAGTGCATTGGGAGGGTTTCCATTTCGGTCCACCATTTTATTTTCTCATAGGTCACACCCAGGTTAGCCACGTAGTTCGTAGGTTGATTACCTTCTTGAAAGACATGTGTTATTCATACTTCATCCAAGTTGGTAATCAAATGAAGGAAATCTTTAATTAAATGTTTAATTGTCCAGCTAGGGGGTGTATGTTTAATCTGACAATTAATAAAATTAAGGGAGTCACTTTCAAGGCAAACCTTTTTGTGACCACCTCGAGCAACAAGTTGAAGCCCAATGTAAGCTGCATTTTCCTTAGCAAAGTGGATTCATCAAATGTGTGTTGAAATCATACGTTTTATATATATATTTTTTGGCTTTTTATTTGTTTTTTTGGTATTTTTTAAAAAATAGGTATTTGTTTATATAAATTATAGTCTATAGTTGATTATTTATTTATTTATTTTCTACTTCAATTTGGTTTATGAATATATGGCAATAAAAAACCTATCCCACAAAATCCTCCCGCATCACCAAACCCTCCCAAACAACATCCTCCTTCAATTCAATCTGCCTTTTTACTGAAAATTTGACTAAATTCAGAGATATTTAGTAGATTTACTATAGGAACCCCTGTTTGTTAATATGCCAATTTTTATATGGGCACTAAATAGATATTTGTTAATAATGGACATCCATTAATAATATATATTCATTATTAATCAAATTTGGTACCAAAGCCAACATGAGGGATACCAAAGGTTTTTTTTGCCATAAAAATGAAATAATAGATATATGTTAGTAATGGATATCTATTATTTCACATTATATTTTTTTTAAATTTGTTTATAAATAATATTTTCATAAATTAAGAATTCATATAGAGCTAGGAGAGAGACAATGAGAGAGTGGGAGGGATGGAGCCCATGAGAGAGAGAATGAGATGCCTATAATGAGATAAGGAGGGAGAGAGAGAGAAAAATAAGGTCTAGGTGTGTGTGTGTGTGTGAGAGTGAGAGAGAGAGAGAGAGAGAGAGAGAGAGAGAGAGAGAGAGAGAGAGAGAGAGAGAGAGAGAGAGAGAGAGAGAGGTCCATAGATGGACAAAGGTAGAGAGGTGAGAGACCTAAATGGGGGAGAGTTGAGAGAGATAGATGAGGAGAGAGAGTTGAGAGACCTAGAGGGAGGGAGGGAAGATATAGACTATAGAGAGAAGAGAGGAAAGGGGAAAGAGGAGGATCAATAGTGTTGGGTGAATATTTTGTCACCAATGTAGCAATGATGAAATATGTATTTCACACACAACTATGTTGAGAGAAAGTCTCTCCTCTCATCAAGGGGAGGTTCCGTGATAGAATTTGAGTATTTCAATAGCTTTGAAATCAAATTCCGGGGTAAGCTTAGGGCGTATAATTCTTTTTTTTTAGAATTCACATATATCCCTTTACTTGATGAAATTTCTTATAAAATAACCAACTAAGGAAACTTACATACAATGACTAAATTATATCTCTAAAACCACATAAGCGCAAAGTCTTATGTGAGTACAATCTAACTTTCAAATCAATTACAATTATAGCCAATATAACTTGCAGCTCAAAGTCTTCAAGGTATATATATGAAACTTCCAATAATCTAAAGCAACCAACAATAGTACAAATCCTATTACCTAATCATTGTATCGCAATACTAATCCCTAAATATGAAAATAGCTCAAAGTCTATTTGCCACAATTTAGATTCTCCTTTAATCACATGAACAAAAATGCCACCAATATCAAGAAATTAAAGAGCATATATAAGCAATGAACATAGGAACATCCACTCATATAAAAAATCTTTGACCCAACGCAAAGTTTGGAATGAAACAGAATTGCTTTCTTTATTTGCTTGGTTGAATCTTTAAAACAAAAAGCTCAAAGTCTTAGTTGAGGCAACAATTCGACAGAGTTTTTCTTAGCATATAAAAGATAATTTTTTACAAATGAGTTTCCTCCTTTTATAGGAAAGGAGTTGAGAAAAATATGGGCACAGTTGACTAATTCAACTATAGAGTCCCACTTGACTACAACTACTGCATAAAATAAAAATGCAACTGCAAGAAAAATTACAGTAAGAAAATATGAAACTACATGAATTCTACTTAGTGTCAATGATACTTTATTCTTCATTCTCTCCCTTGTCGGTCTTTTGAAATTATTCAAATCTAGCTAGCATAACTTGCACCTCGGATTTATCTAGTGATGTTGAGCTGGGGATGTCGTGAACACAAGAAATTGAATCCTCGACTTTCACATATGTTATTTTAGCTTTCTTCAATACAGATGAAAAAGCATCCATGTTAACTTTGATTTCAATCAACTTGTTGAATGATGATAAAGAGAATTCACCATCGACTAACTGGCTTTTCATTGAAGTGAATTCCTGTAAAATGGTATCAAATGGGTAGAATCTTTTCTTCATCATTAGATTGATAACTTCAAAGAATTAGAACAATATCTAAAGGGAAAAATAACCCTTAGACAACAAAGAGAGTAAAATCAACACCATTTTGTAGACAAAACTGCACTTTGGGTTTTAAAACCTGACGTGAAAGAAAAAATGCACTTCGGGTTTTAAAACCCTACGTGCAGGAAAAAATGCACTTTGGGTTTTAAAACCCTACGTGCAGACAAAAATGAACTTTGGGTTTTACAACCTTATGTGCAAGCAAAAATGCACTGCAGGTTTTAAAACCTTCAGTGCAGGCAAAAATTGTACTTTGGGTTTTAAAACCCAATGTGTAGGAAAACAAAAGAAAGACTGCATTTGGGGTATTAAAACCCGAAGTGCAACCAAAAGATAAGATAAAAGATTAAGGCAAAAACATGAAAATGGTAAAAATGAAGACACAAATCGACACAACTTATGAGGGAAGTCGACTAACCTTGGAGGACGTAGGATACAAAATGGACAAGTTTCATGGGGGTTGTCCCATGATCTAGGTTAGCTGAAATCGGTAACAACAAATAGATAGGGAGAGAGGTGAGAGATCTAGAGAGAGGGAGGAGGAGCCCAATTGAGAGAGAGGTATAAGGTTGGAGGGATAGAGAGAGGTAGATACTAGAGAAAGATAGAGACCTAATAGGGAAGGGGGAGGGATAGAGAGACCAAAGAAAGAGAGTGCCTAGAAGAGAGAGTTTTAGAGTTTTAGAGATATTTATAAAATAGAATTTTATATCAAGAATACATACATGATATTTAATATATACTACATATTAATGTCATTTATTATATATAATACTATACTATATTATATATTATAGACTAACAAAATAATTATCAAAATATCCAGTTGACATAAAAATTTAGTTATTGAAAAGAAAGTTAAATAACTAGTGCACTAAATAGATATCCATTAGTAATGGATATCTGTTATGAACAAATATCCATTTTTCTAACCAAAAACTACAATCTTGGGATTTCCCTTGGGATTTCTTTGGATTTGGCTTGGATACGCTAAACTTGGAAAGTCAACACAAAAATCATGTTTACAAGTTTTCCTTTGTTTTCTAGATTTCACCCATGTGTTTGATGATTGTTTTTTAACCCAAAATTGATGAAACGAGAAGGGTTTTCAAAGGAAATCATCAAGCTTCTACCACTATAAATTTTGCCTTATTTTGAATTTAATAAATAATTATTATTGATTTTTACTTACATTATGTCTAAAGTCTTGATGGGTAGGCTAATTCAAAAACATCTATAACTTTAACATGCTTAAACATTTTTTAAATCTGAAAATTGGTTTACATTCTATATTTTGTGTATTAATGTATTAAAAAAAATTAAATTTGATATGTTTTTGAACAAGTTATGGTCTGTAGACAAAAACACTTTTTTATTTTTAAACAGTTCTAATAAAAGTTCTTAAATAATTATTTACTTACAAAAAAATACAAAAAATTGTGGCACATTTGGACCTGTGTCCTCTTCTTATATTGATTTTTTTATAGAAAAATTATGTTTTGTTTGTACTTAAGTTCCACAAACATACACCTACTTTTTAACTTTTTTTTGTGAAATTTTAGGACTACTAAATTGAAATTTACATTTTTTCACCAAAAAGATTTAGTTTTTTTCCAAAATAACAACTAGTAGCTTAGAAACTAGTTTCAATTTGCTACAAATTTTATTCATGCATTTTTGTCAAATTATATTAATAACCTATTCAAATTTTTATTTAAAGTTTCCTAACTTTGATTTTCTAAATTTTCATTGCCACTTAAGGGCCTAGTTTCAACCCCCATGATCCTATAGACACCCCTATCATTTCTATCATTTCAAGTATATGGATTTTCAATATCTGTAGGTAATCTGATTCACTAATTTTCTACAGACATGACAACTTTGTATGAACGTTGGACTACAAAATCTGCAGGTGTTGATACCCATACAAAGAAGATTTAAATATAGTATTAGATGTAATTTAATATTAGTTTTTCCCCCTCTTTTTTTGATACATATGAATGGTTATAAACAACATTTTTTTGCAATGTAATATGTGTAAAAGGGAGCAGAAGTGTGTAGAAGATGTATATTTTTTGTTGTAGCTACAGTAGGGGAACATGGCACTTTGTTTCTTTAAAATTTCCAATGTAAAGGAAGGACAACAAATCTCTAAATGTATGCAACCATTTAAATTATAAAATATATGAAATAGAAGGTGTTTTGTAGTCTATATTTGTTTTCATCTTTCTATTTTCTACTATTTATTTTGCTTCTTTTCTACCCCACCTCTCTTGTTTACATGGTCTCAGAGTTGAAGGTCATTGAGTGAAAGTATTTGAGAAAGATTTTTTGGGGAGTTAGAAGGGGATTCATAGTTAACCATGGTAGCTCCAAGCACAAGCTTGACAAACCAACAAATCCCTTAGTTTAAAGGTAGAAAATTATGACGATTGGGCAATCACAATGAAGGCATTATTTTATTCACAATATTTATGGGACTTTCTAGAGAATGGTTAGCTAGAAATACCTAATGCAATAACATATAATGCATTAAACCAAGTAAGAAAAAGGATTCAAAAACTCTCTTATTTATCTTTCAAGGAGTGCATGAAATATTTTTTGAATGATTATAGCAACAACCAAGTCTAAGCAATTTTTTTCAGATGATGGTCTACGTGGGAAGTGTCACTGGAGCTAGGGTTTTGGGGGAAGCTAAGGGAGGAGAAGATAAGGCAAAGGAAGGAGATGATGGTGATGGGGAGGTGGTTGATCCTATTGGGGATGGGGTCTTGGAGGGGGTCTATGGTTTTGGTAGTGCTAGGGTGCGTCGGTGGTGTCTTCTTTGGTCTTTGGGGGGACTACGTCCCGACTCTGTTCCACATTTCCTTGTTTGGCAGATGGCAGATTGTTTTTCCTATTGGTGATTTTTGTGGTGGGTGTGGTTGAGGCTGTGCATGGTGATGGGGCTCTTTTCCCTTACCTCACATCTTCTCTTCCTTTCTGTGTTGTCAATGGTAACCATTGGATTTGTGGTTTCTTGGATCTAGATCTAGGTCAGGATTTCTTCTAGACCTGGTGGGCCCATGAGGTGGAGATGCTAATTCTGGCCATTTTTCTATGCAAGAAGGTTTTTGTGGTGGCTACAGTGGTCTATGCTTTGTCCATAGTTTGTGCTTTATTGGTTGTGCCTTGGTGTGAGGGGTTTTTTTGGGATCCGAGTGGAGGTTATATTTTTTTGGAGGCCTTTCTCCCCTTGGGTTGTGTTTTTCCCTTTGGGAATAATCTGGTTTGGATGGAGGACTCTGTCTGAGAGGTGCTTGCATCTTTTTGGTGTGGTTTTTCTGAGTTTTCTCTTATAGATTATGAGTTCTTTTATGGATATATTCATTTCAAAAGATTCTTTGGTGTTTCACAAGCTATCTTCTTTCCATTTCTCTCATCCTATCTTATTGACGTGGACCACTCCTCTATAGAGAGGAAGAGTTGTGGGAAAAGTTTGGTGGGATGGCTCCTATTAGGGGTATTGGATACCTTTCTTTTTGAGGTTGGATGTGCTCTTGAGATTGTCTCTCTATTGTTAGGTTTCTATCCCTCTTCTCCTATAAAGGTGGAGATTCTGGTGAAGCTTGTTCGCATAGAGTCTTTCAGGTGTTGGCCTCTTTTTCTATTCAAGGTTTTGGCCTCTTGTTCCGCCCTATATCTCTCTGCAATGTGATTTATAAGATTATCTCTAAGTTGATTGCAAAGAGCCTGAAGAAGTGTCTGGGGGGTGTTATCTCTGAGGAACAGAGTGGGTTTGTGGAAGGGCGTCAAATTCTGGATGGTGTGGTCATTGCTACAGAGACCATTCATTCTATGGCAACCTCCAAGGAAAAAGATATGTTTATCAAGTTGGACATGGCTAAGGCTTACGATAAAGTTCATTGGTCATTCCTCCAGAAGATCCTTAGTACTTTTGGCTTTGCTGAGGAATGGATTCAATGGGTTATGAGTGGAGTTATGTCCACCTCTTTCTCAATTCTAATCAATGGGGACCATACTGAACTGTTTGGTGTGTCTAGGGGCCTTCTTTAGGGGGACCCCCTCTCCCCTTACTTATTCATTCTCCTGCCTAAGGGCTTGGGGAGGTTGATCAAGCATAATGTGGGTCAGGGTAGTATTCAGGGTTGGAGCTGGGGTAATGACTTGCAGCTACAGTCTCATTTGCAATTTTTTGATGATAAGGCCTTGATGGGACTTGCTTGAATAAGAGAAGCTATGAATCTGCGTAAGGTTTTGGATGTTTATCTGGCGACCTTGGGCCAGTTGATCAATGAAGCTAAATCTTCTATCATTTTCTTCAAAACCCCGGAACTATTCAAAGGAGGATTTCTCTTATCTTGAGATTCCAAGTGGGCTCTTTGCCCTTGACTTATTTGGGTATTCCTATCTCTCCTGGTAACCCTCCTCAGGAGTCATGATAGGGTATCTTGGATAAATTTTTCTCAAAGGTTGAACATTGGACTCATAGATGGTTGTCATTTGTTGGGAGGGTTTAACTGATTCAATCGGTGGTTAAGGCTCTTTCGATCTATCGATGTATGCTTCAAGTGGCTCCTAAGTGGTTCTTGAAAGGCTTGGACTCTTTGGCAAGGAAATTCTTATTTGTAGGAAATCTATCCTCGTCTAAATAGAGCCTTGTCAATTGGGACTTGGTATGTAGCTCGAAGCAATCGAGGGGCTTGGTTTAAGGTAGGCTATTCTATTCGGGGAGGCTCTAGCGGCTAAATTGTACTGGAGGTGGTGTGTCAAGCAAGATCGTGGTTGGGCTAGGATTTTGTCCTTCAAATATATGCAAAGGATCCCTGTACAAGAGGTCCCAAGATATCCGCTTGAGGGTAAAGGCTCTATGATTTGGTATACTCTCAAGAAGGGGGGCTCTCTCATTAAGGAAGGTCTCTTTTGGATTTGCAAGAGGGGAGAAGAGGTCCTTTTCGTGAATGACTCTTGGGATGGGTATCCTCCCATCCTTGATCAGTTTCCTAATCTTGGGAACATTTTCTAGAGGTTTTTAGAGCTAGGGTGGTCAAGGGTGAGTGATTTGAAGACTGTTTACAGGTGTGGGCGGCTGGAGATGGAGTGGTTGAAGGATCCTAATGAGTGGCTGGTTGTTGAGATGGAGGAGGACTATGCTGAGTTACAAGGCATTCTCACGAGTAGAAAGTATAGTGGCATCAAGGGTAGGGATGGACTTGCCTGGTCTCTGAATCCTAAGGGCGTCTTTACTGTAGTTAGTGGATACAGGGAACTGTTGAACTGAATATTGGAGGGAAGAGAGGCGCATTGGTGAAAATAGGTTTGGAACAATTCTTCTTGGCCGAAGTGCAACTGCTTTGCTTGGACTCTGGCCTTGAATAGATGCCTAACTTTGGATAACATTCTCAAGCGGGGATTCTTGGGGCCTTTGATTTGTGATTTGTTTGGTAATGGGGAGGAAGACTCCTCACATTTGTTCTTCAGATGCCCTTTCAATATTCTTATTTGGCATTACTGGTGGGGGGTGTGGAAGTGTCCTTGTGTTCACGTAGATTCTCTGGTGGAGTTTTGGAGCAGTTTGGGCAGACCTCCTATCTTGTCCCCCTTCCTCCAGACGGTCTGGTATATTGGGCCCATTTTCATTCTCTGGCAGATCTAGCTTGAGAGGAATAGAAGGATCTTTCATGAGGCCAGACTATTAGTGCAACAAGTGTGGAATAGAATCATGGTTATGATTCAGGAGATGGTGGAAGCTACACGTGTAGTGAATTTTCCTTTGGATAGAGATGAGGCGGATATCCTGAGTAGTTTTGGCTAGCAGGAGTTGTCTCTCGCCTCCACTTGTGTCAGAAGAGGTAGGTGTGCTATGAAGAAGGTCCAAAGGGTGGGAAGGTGGAGACCCCCCCAGGATGAGATTATCAAGATTAACACTAATGGCTCCTCCAGGGGTAACCCAAGCCCTGCAGGGGATGGTGGTGTTGGTAGGAATTTTTTGGGGGAGTTGGTTTTCTTGTTTTCGGTGCATAAAGGGAGGCAATCTAATAATTTTATGGAGGGAATTGCTATTCTCTATGCCCTGGAGTGGACTTGGGAGTTGGGTAGAAGGAAGGTTATCTGTGAATCAGATTCACAAATTATTGTGAATTTGTTGATTGAGAAGAAGGTGAGTGGGATTCATTGGTAGCTGGTAGGGATTGTTCATCAGATTCTTCAAATTAGTTCTTTAATGGAGTAGGTGTACTTCATCCACATTCCTCGTGAATGGAATAGAGCAGCTGATTGTTTGGCTAAGTGGGCTTTGAAACATGACAGTGATTGGAAAATTGAAGGTTGGGAGCATCTTTCCTCGGATTACTGTGAGGTCTTGCAGAAGATTTTTGCTAAGGATATGGATAGTAATGATGTTGGTTGATCTTGGTTCGAGCCTGAGGCTCTTTTTTGGAGCCTCGGGGCTTGGGCCCTCCTTGCAATTTTTGTGTCTTTGTTTCAATAAATTTTTTACCCCTTTGATTCAAAAAAAAATTAGAAATAGCAAGTTGACATGAATATTAGTGATAAATTATTGAAATTATCTAGGAAGACATTTTTTAAGAATGAGATGAATCAAACGTATATCATCTAGTTTAACTCCTAAACTAGTTGATTGACTATTAATATAATCAAAATTTAATACGAATTCATCCATGTTTTTAAAATATGTATACCTAACATCTTTGAGTTGATCTTGAAACTGAATTTTTTGGGATTCATTTGAACTATCATAAGTTGTTTTAAAAATTTCCCAAGCTTCATAGGCTTTTGTACAATTGCCAATGAGAACATATAATTCAGGGATCATTGAAATACCAATTAAACCAAGTGCTTCCTCATTTTGAGCCTTCCATTTGTCTTGGTTAGCTTGAGGAGCGGTTGTAGCAGTCTCTGATTTTTTATTAGTTGCAACATCCAAAAGATTTTGAAGTGAAAATTAAAGGAAGTGTGTGTTTTCCATGATTGATAAATACTTCTATTTAATTTAATTTCAGGAATTAATGTAGACATGATAACAAAATAAACGTGAAAAAATAATGGTTAAAAAAAAAATTAACCCTTTTGATTAATAGATGAAAAATATCTTCCTTAATTAAAATTGAACTAAATATCAATAATAACTTTTAAAAATAACTATTTTTTTAATATTTTCAAAATTTTAATAAACAAACTATATATTGAAAGAAAGTTTAAGTCTTTATGAATAATAAAATAAAATAATTTATATTAAAAACTTATTTAATAGAACTTTATATATTAAAACACTTTATAAATTTTTTTATAAAGTTTTTAACTTTTTAATTTTTTTTTTAATAATTTTCTTTTAACCTTTAAACTTTCATAAATATATTAAACTTTTAAACTCATAAAATTTTCAAGGAAATAATGAGAAATGACACGATAAAGACATGGAAGGATATAAACTCTTTTCTAAAAACTTATAAAGTTATTAAGACTTGCATATACTGTAATGAATTAAATGTTTGAAATGAAAATGAAATGAAGAATAATTAATAAACAACGAGATGAAAGAATGTAGAGGTATTACACTAGGAAATGAAAATGTGTAGACAGTGCAGGTAGAGGCAGCCTAATGGGGATAGGAAGAGGGTTACGCAGGAGCTAAGACAAGCTGCTAGAGACGTTAATGTACGAGTATTAAGATGCAAGCTGAAGGGACATGAAGGGCCTGTTTGGTGATGAAAATAATCAATTCGAACTCATGAAATACACAAAGAAAAGCGAGAAGAAAATGTATCAAAGCAAGGAGGCAAAAATTCCAGAAAAGCACAGAGCTCACAAGAAGCTGTGAATGGGTCAAGACAATGGTTCAAAACACTAGATGAACAAACATGCAAGACCGAAATGCGACCTGAAATAATGCATGGAAGAGCTTAATCTTCAAATCAACTTCCTCTTGATCAAAAGCTAAAATAGATAGATTCATATTTAAAATGAAATAAATTTAGATTTGAATAGAATTATTTTAAACAGATTTAAACAAAAAGATGAATTTCTTTAACAAAATACTGAACCAATATTGAAAAAACAAAATGACTAAAGTGAAGAGAAATTAAAATAGTTTTATTTTTTTTAATTTGCAAACAAAAATAGTTAGAAAAATAAATCAATAACAATTTGCAAGTGAGATAAAATGTTAGAACCTGCAAATAAACAAAGAATGTCTTGGCGGAAAGTCTTCCAAAACAAGTTAGACAAAATGGGTTTGGCGGCAAGCCTTACAAAGCTTTAAAAAAAAAATCTTTTAAAACTAGAATCTAAATGGATTAATATTGCATGCAAACTTGTTAATAAGTTAAAAAAAAAATTAAAACTTAAACTAAAACCTACACAACAAAACATTAAAGAGAAAACTTCTTCTCTTCTCTCAAAGAGTCCCTCCAAGAAAGCTGAGCTCCAAAATGAAAAATGGAAACCTTCATCAACTTCCACTTAAACAATGATTAGTAACCTGCTCTGATACCATGAAAGGAAATACAAGAGCAATAAAATGAAAAATAAATCCAAGAAAGTATGTTGATTGAAGTAATGTTACCAAAGTAGAGAGCAACATGAGAGAAATCACTTAAAACTTGAAGAGGAGACACAAGAGCTTTTGAAAGGACAAAAGCAAAGGAAAACCCCTTATGTATTATGAATGAAAGCAAAGCCTAAAGAGAAAAAGAGAGAGAGATAGATAGATCAAGAAGCTCATTACAATTATATCAAAACTAAAGAATGAGAGGAGAAGCATATCTGAAATAGAGATGAGGAGAAGACATACAAAGTAACTCCCATATCTATGAATGCCACCATTCATAATATGTGTGTGCAAAGTGTCACAATCCTCTTAAGGAGAAAATATAATATTCCTTAATAAAGAAAAATAAAAGAAATGACACGTTCTCACACATGTACAAGAGGACAAATCACATGTAGGGATTCCAAAGGAATATCCCAAATTAAATACAAATAAACCTTTGCCAAGTAAAGATTAAATATTCTAACAATTTAAAAGAGAGATCTCTATCATCTCTTTGTCATGGAATATTCTTAATTTTTTTTTCTTTCCATAAATCCCAAACTAAAATTGAAGGACTGGTGATCCATAGACAAGCATATGATCCTTTCCTTTTATAATTGGCCATTAATTGAAAATTGTCAATATATCATTTAGAAGAGCACCTATCTATCCTAATATTGCACATAACCATCTCTAGCACTCTTGAGCGAAGGGATATTCTATCAACAAATGATTAGTTGATTCTTCATCTTTCTTGCATAAAGGACATCTTGAAGGACTACAATACCACACATGCTTAAATTTATTTTTTGTTTAAGAGTTCTTTTTGTAGGGTTACCCTAGTGAAGGCTCCAACTTTAGGCATACACAATTAATGTCATCATAGTTTAGTAGGTAGCCTTGAGGCTTCAATTACTCTTTCATTTTCTAATAGGTTATACCCCTCTTTGACCTTGTATTGACCTTTTTTTCATCCATTCAAAATAATTCCATCTTTTCCTTCTCTCAAACTCATCGCACATCCCTTAAAACATTGATTAGTCGCTCTACTTCCTCCCTTGGTAGATCCATTTTTTCAAATGATTTCCAAGGCCATAATCTAATTCTATATTTATATCTAAAATCATATAATCTTGAAATAATTTACCCCAATTATTTTGAAATATGTCTTTGACACTATCCACTGTAAAGTTCTTATTCAAACTACTAAAACTAGACCACAAATCTTCTCAAAAGAGTGGTCTCCTCCCATCATGGATATCCTAGGCTAGATAGTTCATAATAAGAGGCCTACAATTCAATATAGATTTCCTAATCCTTGACCCCGTTGGTGAATTTGAGGTGGTTAAATAATGGATCCCATTTTGTTGTCCAAATACTTCTATTGAATAAAATTGACCCATTTTTCTTATGATTCTTTATGTATTCTCCATACCAATTTAGCCCCTAAAGCTTTTTTTGTAAGAGTTGTCTCTTAATTCCATAATCTCCAACCTCTCTTGGATGAATTTTGTTATCTCATTCTCTTAAAAAAAAAGTTTTTATTATTGTTTCCTTGCTAAAAGTTCTTGATATTATGATTCATCTTTCAGCTAGCCTCTACTCAAAATGGAAAACTATCATCATATATATAAGAATGATTGTTATGAAAGTCTATAACATCATGTGATCCTTCTTGCCTACAAAAATTATCATTATTTCCATCATGACATCTATTTAATTTTGTAACACAATCTTTAAAGATAATACTATAAATAAATAACACCTTCAAAAACTGAGAGCAACACAGATGAATTCTATATTTGTTGAATTTTGCAACACAAACTTGCAAGATCAAACAAGAAACTAGAACACCTTCCACAAATGAGACTAGCAAGAAAAATATGTCATATTCCTCAAAAGAAAAGATTACATGATGGATTACAATTGTACAATTAAACTTGCTTGTAAAGAAAGCACAAAGATACCCTAAACTAAATTTAAGAGAAATGAATTGCAAGCATAAGGAGGTAAAAAAAGCTCAACTCTAGCTAAACTAGATGCACAAAAACTAACCTAGATGCACAACTAAAGCAACTAGAAGCAAGCATTCCAAAGTGAACTTAAGAAAGAAATAAAAAAAGCATAACTACTTGTTAAAAAAAAACTAATAGATAAAATACTCTAACACACCCCTTAAGTGAAACTTAGGGTGAGTAAAAAATATCTCTAAATCATGAATGTAGAATTGGGAATCGACAACAAAAGGCCTTAATAAGTACCCTTGCACAAACCAATGCAATGCAATCTTTGAAAATGGAGAAAAGGATAAAAACTCATTGGGAGATAAGTCCTCTCTAAAAAAGAGAAATAGAGAATGACAGACTAAGAGGCCTCCAAATTAATGTCCTAAAGAGTAGGAATAAGAAGAACATCCTTAAAGAAAAGAAGTTGCCAACAACATTTGAATGATAATTGCAATAGTTCTAAATGAAGAATCCCCTCTAAAAGTAAGATGATGATCAAGTTAATAAAGACAACAATCTACATGAGTGCCCCCAACAACACTTCTCCAACAATTAGGTGGCAAATAAGGAAAAATATCTAGCAATTGAAGATACAGATGGCATATGAATTTGTATGAGTGACCCCAATGACACTACTCAATCATGCAATAATAAAATGCTAGTAAAAAATATATGTCCCAATAGTTTGAAGAACACTGATCATCAATTAATGATAAGTTGCCTCCACAAAACTAGAACGTGAAATGAAGGAAGCATTAGCACCAATCGTAGAAACCCCCCACAACGCTAATAAGGGAGAGAGGTGAAAGGTACATTGAAATTGAATGCCACTAAGTAGTACATGAAGGAGAAAAATATTTGAATATGCACTAGAGAGTACCTATAACTTTGCAACCAATGCACACATGCATGGAACAAGAATCACTGGGATTTGATGTTGTTGTATAGGGACACTGGACAAATGTGTGATGGAAAAACACAAGTCACTACACAACCCCCTATGTCACTTTATAATATAGTGCATGTATAAAATAAGACACAACAAAATGTGAAAAATCCCCCCAAAAAATGCACAAAAGTGGCACTTTATATCTCAATGCGTCTACAAACAAAATGCCCAAAGAGCACATAGTGTTGGATTACTCAAAATGCCCAAAGAGCACAAAGTGCTGGAATAAATGTAGGCCAACCCAGGAGAAGTCATTTGGTGCAAGAAAAAAGTTTTGAGTAGCCAAAAAGACCAATTAATTAGCCATAATGTGAAAAATAAAAAAGACTAAATAAAAGTTACCTGAGAAAAATTCTACAAAGAATAGCAATAGCTCTGAATAGAGGACGCCTATAGATTTTTGGTGATATGTGGAAGTCAAAAAGTGGAGTTCATTGGCCCAAGTTATGGCCCTAGAAGTGTAAAAAATAAGAATAACTTCAATGGCCTGTAATTGTCACCATGATTATAACCTAATAAAATCATGACCACGAGTAGATAGATGGCTGAGCTAGCTTTCAGACAATATATGGAAGCCAAAATCCAAACATTGTATGACCAAGTTATGTCCAAAAAATGAACTACATGTCAATTAGGGCTTTAAGAAGACTTAAAAAATGGAAAATTTCTGAAATTATAAACTTTCTTAAAATACAAACTCATTGAAAATAGAAAAAAATTGAAAATAAAACTTACGTAATATAGAAACTTTTCAAAAATAGAAACTTGTTAAAAATAGTAACTTTCTAAAATATAAAGTTTCCAAAAATAGGATGTTTCTAAAAATAGGAAGTTTCTAGAAATAGAAAAAATCTAAGAAATAGTAAGTTTCTAGATATACAATATTAAAAAAAAAAAAAAATTCTCAAAGAATTTCTGAAATCCTTTTCTCCAAAAGTTGATAAAAAAGTCACCCTCCTCTAGAACCACATAAGAAGGAAAATCTAGGACCTTGCAATGCTTCTAAGAAAATAAACCCTCAAAATTTGAGAAGGGGTTTACTGAATCTATATTATGATACCTTATTGAAGTAAAGGTTGAGCTTTGATATAATGTTGAAGTAACGATTGAGCTTTGATACCATGTTGATGTAAAAAGATTGAGATTTGATACCATGTTGAATTTTGCAACATAGGCCTGCAAGATCAAAGAACAAACTAGAGCAACTTTCACAAACAAGAGTAGCAAGGAAAATATGCCATATTGCTCAAAAGAAAAATTTATAGCATGAATTACAATTTTATAATGAAGTTCTTTTAAAGAAAGCACAAAGATGTCCTTAGCTAAATCTAGGAGAACTAAAGTGCAAGCATGATAAGCTAAAAAGGCTCAACTCTAGCTAAACTAAATGCACAACTAACGGAACTAGAAGAAAGCACTCCTAAGTGAACTTAAGCAAGAAAGAAAAAAAGCATAACTAGTTGTTAAAAAGCAACTAATAGCTAAAATTCTCTAACAATATTCTTCAAAAGACAAGATTATAGAATGAATAAACAATGCACAATGACTTGATTTATAGAAATTGAGATATGCCCTAATCCTAAAATTAGAAGAACTAAAAAAATTAAAGAGGTGTTAAATAAATCTCAGCTACAACTAAACTAAAGTACCAATGAGTGAACTTAAGCTAGAAAAGTATTACTCTAGATAAAATTCTCTAACACTGTCTTAAGTGAAACTTAAGGAGAAGTGAAAAACCCCTAAATGCATTAAATGCAAGAATGGGTCTTGACAAGAAAAGGCTTGATGAGGTACCCATGTGCAAAAAAGAGATCTCTTAAATTGGAGAAGAAGGAGAAAAACCACATGGGAAAACACCTCTCCAAAAGAGAGAAAAAGAAATTCAAAGGACTAAGAAGCCTCTAAGAATATATACTAGAAAATAATAGGAACATGAAGAACATCCTCAAAGCATATAGGAGCTAAAGACAAATGTCAAATGATAACTACTATAGTGTTGAATGAAAAACCTCTTCTAAAACCAAGATGATGATCAAGATAAATAAGACAAGAATATGCATGAGTGTCCCTACTAATACTACTCAAATAATGAACACAAGGTAAACAAAGACAAAGCATCTGTTAGTCAAATATATAGATACATAAATCTATATGAGTGACCCCAACAACACTACTCAACCATGCAAGAGTAAACTACTAGTCTAAAATGCATGTCCCAATAGTCTAAAGAATTAATCAAACGAGGATAAGTCACTTCTACAAAACTAAAATGCAAGAGCATTTATCTAGTAAAAATTCCATCTTTCTAAAATATAGTAACTTCATTTGGATAGTACATAGGAACAAATACTGAATACATAGCTCACTCCAAAGTGAAACTAAGGAAGCATTAGCACCAATAGTATAAACCCCCCCATAATGCTGAAAATGGAGAATTAATTTATAGACATTAGACAAGAAAATATCATGTTCCTTCCTTGTTCCTCTAGTCAGAGACATCCCGGAGTCACTCAGAAATCATGATAGTGAAAATCAAGATAAAATAGTTGAACCATTATGTTAAAATCACTAGTCAAAAGATATCATGCATTGATATGCATGTGATGTGCTTAGATTGACGTGTGATAGTTGATGATTGACAATTTGATCTTGTGTTCAATGTTGGATGTGTCTCAGTTTTCGCTTGATAAGAGATGTCTAAATGTTGCTCTACTTGTTTGATTAAGGTCAAAACGATAGAAAATTTTCCCCCCAGCTAGGTGCAAGATTTTTCTCCAAGCCCAGAAACAAATTTATTATGATTTATCCAATGATCCAAACCATGGTGAGAAATCACCTACAATGCCTGTGTATGTACAAAGGCTTATTTGTGGATATGAATAGTGCTGGCAGAAAATGAAATGCAAGTGGAAGGATGCATGAACTAATAGATGGAAGAGCATTAGTTATTATTGCACTTTTTTTCATATTTGATTTTTTTTCTCTGTTTTCATTGTTTTTGTATTTTGTGCTTTTTCACTATTTTTGGATTTTCCGCTTTTTCACTGTTTTTGGATTTTTTTGCTTTTTCATTGCTTTTGGATTTTTTCTGCTTTTTCATTGCTTTTGGATTTTTTTGCTTTTTCACCGTTTTTGGATTTTTTTGCTTTTTCACTGTTTTTGAATTTTTCTTCTTTTTTAGACATAAAACTTCTTCAGATGCATGATATTGATGGGTTCCTCGAGTTGATCCCTGTCCTATGCTAATAGTTGATATGCTCTTGACCCAAATACTATTGTGACCACAAACAAACCCAGCCAATTTAGTTCAAACTCCCCTTTCTTTTCTCGATCTGACTGGTTTCGTGGATTTTCCTTTAGTACTAGTTCTCCAACTTGAAAGGCTCGTGGTTTGACCTTGTGATTATAACTTCGGCATATTCTTTGATGATATACCTTTAAATGATCAAAGATATTTTGTCTTCATTCATGGATCAATTCTAACTCTTGCAATCTAGATACTCGTTTTTCTTCATTTGGGATAAGGCCTTTTAATGATACTCGTAGAGAAGGTATCTCTACTTCGATTGATAGTATTGCTTCTAATCCATAGATAAGAGAGAAAGGTGTGGCACCTGTTGGTGTGTGGATACTGGTATGGTAGGCCCATAGAGTAGGGTTCAATTGAATATGCCAATCTCCGCCAGCATTATTCATTGTCTTTTTGAGGATTTTCAAAATAGTTTTGTTTGACACTTCTACTTGCCCATTCCCTTGTGGATAGTAGGGTGTGGAAAATCTGTGTTAGATCTTGAATTTCTCACATAGCTCTTGTAAATCCTGGTTCTTGAATGGTCACCCATTATCAGTGATAATGGTCATGGATATGCCATAGTGACATATAATATAGTTCAAGATAAATGCAACAATTTGTTTTCCTATGATATTTGTGAGAGGTACTACCTCAATCCATGTTGTAAAATAGTCTGTAGCTACAAAGATGAATTGTGACCATTGGATGAAGGAGGATTTATCTTTCCTACTAGATCAAAACCCCATTGGCAGAAAGGCCAAGATGTTGCCAAAGCATGAAGTTCTTGTGCTGGTGCATGAATCAACTTCCCATGGATCTGACATTGTTTGCATGTTTTAGCTATCTGAAAAGAATCTTGTTCCATAGTTGGCCAATAATAGCCCAAGCGTATGAGTTTTTTTGAAAGAGTAAGACCACTTGAATGAGTGCCACAGATGCCGTTATGGACTTCATTTATGGCCTTCTCAGATTCTTCTTGCTCGAGATATCTTAAAAGAGTACCATCTAGACCTCATTTAAAAAGGGTATCCGCGATAAGAGTATAATGGGAGGATTGGTAGATGAAATTTATCTTTTGGTTTTTTGACAAGTCGGGAGGGAGGGTGTTATATTTCAAATATGTATAAGTTTGGCCATAGCAGGAGGAAACATGCCCCACAAGGTGATAGATAATTTGGGAATGGGGACAATCATGTGCAGGGTAAAACAACTCTTCCACTAAGAATTAATAACGCTCTTGATTTCCTATGTCTGAAGGAGAGAAGGAAGTGTTGCCATGGCATCTTCTTCTTTGTTGTCATTTCTCAAAATTTTCAAATTTTTATTTCGACAAAGTATTTCGTGACATCATAAACCATCTTATTAGAAGGCATTAGCGTTTCATCAATTTTTTGATAATCGACATTGATTTGATTGATGATGATCTGAGAGTTTCCAAAGACCTGTAGCTGTATAATGGTCCATTCTATGGCCATCTTGATTCTTGTGACCAAAGCTTCATATTCCGCTCTATTCCCCACTTTCTTCCAATGCTTGCTTTCTAGGGATATACAAGCGACCTTCCATGTCTGACAATAATCCGAGGGCCCCCCACTTAATTATTCTGCAGGGTGATAAAGAAACTAGAATCCCCACCATGCAATTAATAAACCTTTGTTGGTGCATAGAAAAATCAATTTATATGCCTTTGGAATTGTGTGACTTTGCGGTGTGATAAATAGAATGCCTGCTCCTGATCCATGATGTGTTCCATTATTGATGCATGCTCCTAGACTAACATCCAGGTGATGCATTATAAGATCTAGATCTAACCCTGGAATGTCTGCATATGACTGGGAAAAATTGATTTTCCATCTTTTGAAGAGTTCCAAATATTTTTGCCCTTCTTGTTTTGATAGAGAGGTTGTTGGATGTAGAATCTTTAGGTGATTAGTTGTACCAATGTTAACTGCCTCTGTTGGTTCTATCAAGATAGATGACCTCTCTTGATAGTATTCAAGTAAGGTGTCAAATCTCCCATCTTTCAGTGCCTCGAGGAGGTTTTCACTATTCGATGCGTTCTATCTTTTTACTTTTTCTTGGTCTAATGTTGCCAATAAATAGTTTTCAACAATAGACCTGATATTGTTTTCTTTATTTTTACTTTTGCGACTAGGAGATTTGACACCCACTTGATTGGAAGATGCGCTGGTGAAGTCCCTGGTGAAAGTTGTTTCAGGTTCGATTGCATTAAGATATAAGGATATGGCATGGTCATTTGGAAAGGTATCAATTTTAGTATGGCTTTCATTTTCCCAGTCAATAAGTTCAGGATGGATTAAAGGTATGGGCTCCTCAGGTTGAGATGCTTCAAAGGTATTGAGGGTCATGATAGAGATGTCAAAGTTTTTTGATATGTATTTCAATTTCTATAACGATACTCTCGTCAGAATGACCTCTTGCAAGTAGCTCCTGATCGTCCTCAATTAAGACCAAGTCAATCGAATGTGATCCTGATTCAAGTGGGCTAGTTCCTAACGTTTGTTCTAGATACACATGAAATATATCAACATCTACATTGTCTTATTCCCTTTCAATTGCAAGTTGCTCTTGTCTGTTATCATGTTCATCTTTTTATTGCTTTTAAGATGTGTCCTCTTGTAGAGTAACTCCTCCATACCCTAAGCCTGATTTGTCTGTAGCTTGCTGAGTATAAGGTTGTATAGGTTCTAAGATACCTTCTTTTCTTTTTCCTATAGGACCCATTCCAATGTATCCCATTTTTTGAGGAATGTTAAATCCTTTTCCATATTTTTCTATAGGTATTCTAACATTATTGATCTTTTGTTGGACTTCTTCATCCATGTATAGCCATTGTAGCACATCTTTGTCTTTTGTTTCCTCTGATAAGTTCCCAACACTAAAAAATGCTCCATCAAATATTGGAAAGATGTTTTGGAATTGATTGTTGTTGAGAGTTTGATGGTTTTCCATAGGATTTAGGAGAAAGTGGTAACTGCGATAGTGAATATTCTCTGTTCCCTCGATCTCTTAGCTGCATTTGTTTTTCCATACTTGAAAAGTTGAGGAAAATGATTTTTCTTTGGATTGTGTGATTGAAGATGATGTCTCTCTATTATGTGGAACAATAACCTCTCGAGCCAATTTCAGATTACTACAACACTGTAATGGATTTGAGTCTGCTGAGATCATGATTTCCTACCCATTGTATGGAAACTTCAGGCATTGATGATATGTTGATGGAATAGCCTATATGTCATGTATCCATGGTCTTCCCAAGAGTATGTTGTATGATAAATCCAAGTCTAGGACTTGGCATGTTGTGTCTTTTTGCAAAGGTCCCACTCTGATGGGTAATATCACAATTCTTTTAGAGGAATGCTCTCCTTCATCATATGCTTTGAATGTGATCTTTTTCTAGGGATCAACTGCATCTTCATAATAACCTAGAGCACAGACAAGACTCAATGAGCAAATGTTTAAGCCAGCTCCCCCATCTATTAGGACATGTTTAACGAGCGTTCTATGAATGAGGACTTCAATTTGAAAGGGAGTATTATGGGGATGTTGCAAGGAATCAATGCTTAGATATGAAGGAGATCGGCTTTGAATAGGATCCTGTGAAATAGGTTTGATCACCATTATGGATATCCTTTGGGGAACTTCATTCTTGGGTGTATTGTTTTGTGAGGATGCTATGGAAGGTTCTTGCAAGTTTTTAAGAGGTGTAGGAATAGATGCCTTTGGAGAGTCAATTTTCTTATGGGGGGATGAGCCATTGGTAGACATAGGTGCGTGATTTTGATCCCTCAACAGGCCTGCCACATCCCTTATGCCAAGCCTAGGACATCATGCTAAAGAATAGAGATTCTGCTCCAAACTTCACAAAAATCCTTGCCTATTGTGTGCCCACCTAGTTTAATATGCAAACCAACTTGGTATTATTATGCATAGAAAAGGCAAGATCATCACTTAGATAACTGTGCCCCCCATCTCTCACACTCTCACACATATATGTATATATATATATATATGCACACATACATGCATACATATGTGTCTATATATGTATATATGTATGTATATGTATATATGTGTATATATGTATATATATTTATGTGCATATATATATAGATAGATATGTATGTATATATGTATGCATATATGTATATCTATATGCATATGTATATGCATGCATATGTATATGTATATGTATATGTATATTTGTATATGTGTGTATATATATATATGTGTATAAGTGTGTATGTATGTATGTATATATATGTATATATATACATAAAGTGTGTGTATATACATACACACACACACATATGTATATATATATATATATGTATGTATGTATATATGTGTATATATATACACATACATACATATAGTAAATGACTAGAATATGTTGAGCATAATGGGATCAGTTTAGTTAAGATAATCATACAAATTATTGAATGTATCAAAATTGTACAAAAAAAGAATTGTTTGAAGGCTTTAAGGAGCTCAATCAATAGTGGAAATACATTATATACAAATATTGTAATATATTCATAAAAAAATTTATATTTAAAAATCTAACAATAGAATACTATATAATTATAGTTTAATATATTTTTATTCTCTTTCATGTTGAGTCACAATTGTTAGTAGCATATATATAATAGATATATTATATGTATTACTATGTATATTTTCAATTCTTTTTAGGGGACAATTAAATTGTTTGTGCTTGAAGTTTTGTTTTGAAGGTTCTAAAGCTTTCCTCCAATGTAAACGATTTTTAATGTCTCAATTACATATTGTTTTTTCTAGTATGTTGCCTTATTGGTAAAACAAGTGTGAATTATTTTGACATGACTGCCTAGAAGATGTACCACTTTTTTTTAAATGGATATCTAACTAATTTTTTTTTACATATAGAAAAACTAGTTAATATTTGTGTGCTTTAAACTTTTTGGAAGGTTATGAAGCTTTCTTCTAATATAAAAATATTTGTAAAGGTTCAATTACGCATTGTTTTTTCTAGTATGTTAAGCTAATGGTGAAACAAGTGTGAATTGTTATGACGGGACTATTAGAAGATGCACAACTTTTTAAAAAAAATGGATAGCTAGCTAATCTTTTTAAAATATAAAGATACTAGTTAATATATCTGCATCTATTAAAATAATTTTATTTTTAAAAAAAAGAAAGAAACAGTGAATTTTATTTTATTGTTTATTTAGGTATATTGTCTTCGAAGACAATTTAATGGACTTCTAAGATCCTATCTGTTTAACGAAATTGCAAAGATATGCCCTGCCTCTTTGATTAAATCAGCAGTTATGACTGTGCAAGATAGCAATGAAAATAGCATGTTAATTAGCAAGTGTCAAAAAGTTCGTAGCAAAGCTGGCGTTATGTTTGTAGGAGGATTCTTTTGGAATTTATAGCAAACTTATCGTTATATTTAGAAAAGAATATAACTAACAATAGAGTAAATAAAACTGAAACGCACAGACACTAAATAAATTTTTTATTCCCATGTAAACAGTGTAACGTCTAAGAGAGAAATTGATTCATATCAGCTATAAAGATGAATTTGAACCTACGCCATTCCAAAGAGGCTTCATTCATTCATTTTTTGTAGACAGAGAAAGTTTCTTTTCTTGACGAGATCACAAAGTATGTGAAATTTTAGCAGCTGTACGTAAAGAATTAGTCCATAACTTTTTCTTAAAGCATATTTAATAATCGTTTGTGTGTTCATCAGGGAGGAGGAAAAGCTCACTGGTAGAAGAATAGTGTAGGGTTCACATCTCAGCTAAGGATTCTTCTTCACAGGTAATTCTAATCGCCTACAATGAGAGTTCCTCAAAAATATTAATATCATCTCAAATATAATCATTTTATACTTGAATGTTGTCTTTAAATTGGCTGTGAAATTTAATCGTTCTTTTTTTTGATGACTACAAAGTTTATCATTTATATCATATTTTGTAACTATTATTTAAGAGATCTACAATAGATTTGATAGCCATTACAAGTCCTTTCTTCTGAATCAAATTCATGCATTTTTTTTAAATAGCAAATATGTTGTTTGATGGTTAGTATCAGATATGAATAGGGTTTAATTTTAAAAAGTTTGAGGTCCTTTGACATAGCAGATTACAAGTTACAACAAAAAGAGTTAAAAATGGATACAGAAAAAACTCCAGAAGAAAATGATCTGCTGGAAAATAGAGACGAAAGCAAAGAAAATAACGATGAAAAAGAGGAAAAGGAACCATCTTTGGGCAGTGGAAAAAAAGTAAAAGAAGAAAATAAAAGGCTGTTGTTATCTTTACATACTTCCAAACATGAATATCGTCAACGGTTACACTTAATGGAAGCCAAAATAGACAAGGTTAATGCAAAAAACAAGTTATTGAATAAAAGAATCTCCAAACTCGAGGAGGAGCTCGAGATGGCCGTAAAACGAGCAAACTCCAGCGAACAAAAACATAAAAAAACAAGAGACAAGCTTCACAAGGCTCAAGAACGAGAAAGATCTATGAAACAAAATCTCGAGCAAAGAAGAAACAAAATGAAGGAGATGATTGAGATGTGCACAAGATTGAATGCTACACTGAATGAAGAATGTAATCAAATACGCAGTGAACTGGAGCATACAGGAAGCACTTCAAGACCACCTAAAAAGAAATAAGAAATCATGTGTCACAAACGCTGGGAGGAGGAGATTCGAAAGGTAAATTACTCATCCTAATAATTATCTTAATTAGCAAAACAATTATTTATGATATGAACTTAATTTCTATTAATTATTGTTCATGTTGTGATTTAAATCGACGTTTGAAAGAACTTGATTTGTGTTAATTGTTGAGGTTTTGATCGTAAGTTTTTAAAACTCACTTTTCAAAGCCTAAAGCATCGAAGCCCATGTCCACGGCATAAATGTTTCAATACACTAACATCGTCCTTGTTGTACAGGTTGATCTCACTACATTTACTTTCAATTTTGGAAACCTGAAGCTTTTTACTCAGATGTGAAAATTTTGTAAACCTGAAGCTTTACTCATGCTGTTACAAGTAACTCATTTGGGACTATTAATGCATTTAATATTTTGTTTATTGCTTTGCTGGGCATATACGTATTTCGTGGGGTGTAAGAAATGAAAAGGGGCAGAAACTTGTCTTTGCTGAATTCCAGACATGGGAGTTCATATCTTGTATTTTGCCCTGTAATTTGAGTGTTTGATACTCAAATGAACATATATATATATATATAGAAATTTTATTTAAATTTTGTTTCATTCCACGTTTCAGTTTTTTTTTAATCATCCTCTGCTCCTCTCTCCTACATTTATATGATGCAGTAAAAGAAGGATGCAACCCTATGTTAGCGATTGCTAAAACAACATCAAGCGATTAAAAACTCTTCATTCCTGAACTGGTCAGGAGACAGATTGGAGAGATTTCAAACATTAAGTAAATAATTGGATTCTAGATATTGCTGCAAGACAGCTGCCGAGAATATGTATTGGTTGTGTAGTAGTTACCAAAAATGCTATATAAATCTGATTTCAAAGCATCTTATCCACACATTAAGCACAAGGTAGGTGTATCAAAGTAATAAAGGGTTATGATATTTTTCGAATAATTTTATCATTTTAATTTCAAGTAATGATTCTTTATTTTGAGCATACAAAGGCAATGCATGTTGCATACACAACTTCTTAGTAAAACTAAAACTCCAAGAGTATCGACTGTGTAGTTCCAACTGTTAAAATTGTCACACAATTACATTTTATTGAACTGATTGTAAATTAGCACCAAATTCTGTACTGCAAGCGAAACCGTGGATGGTTGAAGTGAGTCGGCAAAATCCAATCCGGGAAACAAATGTAATCATTGCAAAATCCAATAACTAACTAGATAAAAGCTCGCAAGATTTAGTCCACATCAAATTCTGGGTAATTCAACATTGATAAGCAATCCATTTGGTTAACCAACCTCACGCACTTACAGATCAATTGCACTCGACTCCAATTTCAAGACTTACTAGAATGCAAACGATTATTAAAACTAAAATCTGAAATAATATGAGTTGGGCATCTGAAAAGTAGCCCAATTGTTGCATAATGCTATAAATTTGTATTGGAGCGATTTTGAACATGAGTATACTTTGACTACCCCTATTCGAAGACACAAATAACTAATATCAGGAGGTTAATGCATTCTCACAAATATAATCCAACCACTTTTTGTACTCTGGATATAAATATCGATAGTGAAAATGTTAAGCAAAATACCTATAGTCTGAAATAGAAACAAGTAGTGCAACCTACTCGGCTACAAACCAAATAAAGCTATGCTTCGAACTCAACAAACGAAAAGAGCACAAAAAACTGAACTAGCTTCCTTGAAAAATGATATAGAACACCAATGAATTTAATTGAAGATATCTATCAAAACATACAAAATCATGCAATGAAAAAGATCAAAATCTCGTGGACGACATTGACGTCCCCATAAATTAACAGTGCAACAACAAATTTAAACAATTGCAGCCGTTTATTGAGAAGGTTAAGTGATAAATTTAAGAAACCCACTCTTCAAAAATTGTATAAAATCTTGGTGAATATTTAATTTTTTTTTAAAATGACAATTATTTTAATTGACGAATATTTCCTTTTTTTAAAAGAAAAATATTAATTTTATTGGCAAATTTTTTTATATCATTTTTTTTGGGTAAAAAATATTGGCGAATCTTGAGAAATAAATAGAGTATGCATTAATTACTATTGCAAATCCTTTCATTTAATAAAATAGTAATTTTCTTTTAGACAATTGATTATCATTGAGGCCATTATAGCTTGTAGGTACAATTTACCTCATAGAATACAATGAAGGTCATTAGATTATATTTTAAATTAATGGTTGCAACTAAATATTGTTGATATAACCCTAAAGTAACTAATAATTATGATATGGTTTTGGTGAATTAATTTAGATTTCTACAATAAATTATAAAATGTTGGCGAATATCCAATTATGTATCGAATATTGTGGCCAATCTTTGAGTAAAAAAAAAAACTAAAAAAATAAGTTCTCTGGTGATTTAAATATAACACAAATAAAAATTTGTAAAAATGTGGCGATTCAAGTCACCTCAATAGCTGAACTTATTAGCCAAATCTTGATTCCGAAACTGCAAAAAATAGCCAATTGGCAAATATTAGCCACTAAAGTTTTCACTAGAAGGATATAAGTGTGCAATTTTTCAAAATTCAAACGAGAGTGGAACAACAATAATCAATGCAAAAATCTTGAGATGTAAAATCTTGTCATTTTCAAAACGGTATATATATATATATATATATATATATATATATATATATATATATATATATATATATATATATATATATATATATATATATATATATATATATATTCATTTTTAAATGGTATATATAGTACTAGTATATATATTTTAAAAAAATTATGTAACAAATCTTCTATTATCAAAAAAGTAAAATTTGTTACATAAATTTGACAATAAAGCAAGGAAGGTAGATTCAATTCTCATCTCTATAGAAGCGGCAATAGTGAAAAATATCAACAGCAAACTAGCTTTGAATGAAAATATCCAAAAAGAGTTTACGGACTGGGATGCAAGCATGCACCTAAGGTGGAATGGTCTAAAGATCCCTCTCCACTTTGGGAGTTAAAATCCAATAAGGAATTGGGTTGCCTGGGTCCCTACTAGGTTTGGATGGTTAAAATTGAACTTTGATGGTGCCTCTAAGGGCAATCCAGGTCCGTTTGGAATAGGATGCATAATCAGGGATCATGAAGGTTTAGTCCAAGGGAAATTCTCTCGTCCCATTCTCCTAGATACCAATAACACTATAGAATTCAGTGACCTTCTAATTGGCTTGTTGGAATTTATTAATAGAGGAATTAAGCTTTTAGAGATTGAAGGGGATTCTACTATTTCCACAAGCATTGCTATGTCAGCGAAGACCCCAAATTGGAGATTACAAGCTTTGTTGGAGAAAATTCTTTCAATCATGAGGAATTTGGAAAATTTCTCATGTTGACATATATATAAGGAAGCGAATGGGGAGGTGGAATTGCTTTCAAAGTCAATAGTGGAAGGATTTGAATTCTCATGGTGGTCGGATGACCTTTGTTTGTAGGGAAACTAAAACACTTCTTCTATTGAGCAGCTGTGATAAAAATTTTAATTCAAATTTAAACTTCCCATTTTCCCACCAATTTTTTTTAAAATGTTAATGGTCTATATCTCTAGTGCACTTCGTGGCTCAACATTACTTTGCTTATATTTATTCTTATTTCTGAATGATTTGGACTTTCTGCAGCAATGTTGGCTGATGAGGATTCCTATCTGTGCTTATTCTATCCGATGTGTACTTGCGGGCCCACCTCTCTTCTCGTTCTTGCTAAGAGAGGATAACTATTTTTGGCAACTGGAACTAATCATTCTATTCAAGCTGGAGGGCCTATAAAATTGGCAAAAGGCTAAATTTTCTCTGAGTGAAGCAAGGTGATGCTCATTAAATGCAGCATGATTGTTGGCAAGGTGTTTGAAATTAGGATTTCATAAGATCTAAGCAAAAAACCTTGATCCCTGAGAAAGCTCACATATTCTTTACTGACGACGGCTTTATATCCCACTTGCCTTGTTTTGCGCCCGATATGGATTGAGTAATTAAAGCTTTAAATTATCTTGTCCGACTTTTCATTCCATTAAAGTGTTTTTGTTTCAAGATGGTATGTATGCAAGGAGATATCATCTACCTTGATTAATGATGACAAACCATGTGGTACCGTCTGTCATAAGCATTATTCCTAGCTTCCCAGTTAAGTTATTTCCGCAGAATCAATCTTTCTCCATCTCGTATGAAAACAAAGCTCTGACTATTATTTGATGATTGAAAAATCCTCTGAGGGCCCTTCCAAAATCATCATAAGAATCTTCCTGGACCCCGTAGTCTATTTTGGGGTCGATACTCCAATTTTTCTAACCAGTCTTAATCGACAGTGCACCTTTACTGAGATTTTAGACTTGAGGCTTAAGCGAATTCTCCGCACTGTCAACCCTATAGTGATTTTGGCAATTAAAATGGTGCTCAAACAAGGTCATCTATATAGGAAGGAGTATTATCGATATAATACACATATCTCATCTAGATTTGTCGCCTCTTTACTAGATTACGACATTTCTAAAGATGACATTAGAACTCCAGCTACGAAATTGTTTGAGGTAGAATTGCTTGGAAAGTTAGAAAGAAATTTAAAATATTCTTTACAGGGTGTGGGCTCACCTAGACCAGGGGATCTTGATACGTTGTTTGAACTCGGAGACACTATAACTTTCTACCCTCTTCTTCTGGACCTAAAAGGACCCACACTCAAGAGTCACAAGCAATTTGCTAGGATGATGACAGATTATCTCAAATGGAGGGTTCTGACCAATATGTCCCTTGACAAGGATAATCTAAGGAGATTTTAAAAGATTTTGCCATTTTGAATGGCTTCCTTAAGGTCGAGGAGGAGAATAGTGGAGTTGGGTTGGTAGAAAATCAAATTGCAGTTGAAGGTGGTAATGGAATTAGTAATGAGTTGGCAGGATCTCAAATAGAAAATATGGGAATCCGTGGCCAAGGACGCACTTGCAGGGGTCGAATTGGACCAAGAAACCATGAACGGGGTTGAGGACATGGTAGAGGCAGAGGTTACCCTTAGCTTTGCAAAAGTGGTGATCGAGTCGGAACCTCTTTGGAAAGCCATGAATAGAGGCATCTCAAGCTAGGTTTAAGCTTTGTTGATAATAATTTTATTTCTTTTTGGACATTTCTAGGTTTTATGTTTTATCAGTTCAATATGGACTTGGTGGAGGTATGAATTTTCCAATTTGTTTTATTTCCTAATTCTTTGCTCAGACTTATTTAATGATTAGCTGATACTACTCGTATGGTAGTATTTTGTATTTGAATATGTTAATGAATATAAAATTACTCAGCTCTACCTTTATTGACCAAAAAAAAGTAAAATTAAATTAGGATTAGAGTTAAAGTTTAATTTTGTTCATGGTTAGGATTATAATTTGTTTGAACATGTAAAATATTTAAACTATGATAATGAAATAATTAAATTAAATGATTTTAAGAATGTAAACTATAGTAATATTAGAAAAATAATGAATTTACACAAAACACATGAATTTACGTGGGGAAAACCATTACTGGTAAAAAGAAACCACAATTATAGCATCTATATTATAAGAACACAACTTGAGGAGACTTCTCTTCAAATTTCCACAGGCCTCTCCAATAATTTACATAAATTCAATAATATTTCACACCACCCAAAATGGCGAGGAATCCTCCCTTAAATATAGGGAGGAAGGTTGGTAAAATACCTGAAAGGGTAGTTACCATACCTTTTCAATAACAATCTTGTTTACAATTAATAAATAAATAACTTTAATAGCTTTTTAATTTATTAATTATTCACAAGAAATGTTGAATGCTTTTCAAGCATTATGATAAAATATTATATATTATAAGAGTTTGACCCCTAATAATATTATGTTCTGACACTCCCCCTTGATATTAATAGGGGACAAATCCTGTCAATTTCTATAAAAGAAAAACATGAAGTACCCCAATGACACAGGTCTTCTTGACAAGGATAAATAGGGACACAAATATATGCTAAAATGAAAATCATGCATTCTGGAATACATGAAGGTCATTTTGTCATAATTTATAATCCCAGTGTTCTTAATAGATGCCATCTAAAAAGGTCTGATAAGATTTTTGTTGGATTTCTGGGCCTCCTCAAATCAGCCTCTCCCTAGGTTCATAATGCCTGTATGACTTAGTACAATATTCTCGTAGGTCTTAATATAACGTGCTTGGAGGTCTTAATACAAGTGGAAGATTTACAAGGAGAAGATTTTGCAAGTTGTCGGATCTATCCATTAGGAGGTGACATTTCCATGTACACTCCCTCTCAATGGAAGCTCCTTGAGGCCAAGCATTGATATGAATTTGTAGAGTTTTGTACTGCGTAATAGCTTTGTAAAAATGTCTACAACTTGATCTTATGTTTGGCAATATTGAAGAGAAATATCTCCATTTAATACTTTCTCATGTATGAAGTGATCTTGAATTTCAATATGTTTAGATCTTTGATGATAAACAAGATTCTTAGCAAGTGCAATACAAATTTGATTATCACATAAGAGTGTGGTGCTAGGACTGGATTCCAGTTTAATTTATCTTAGAAGTTGGTTTAACTAGATAGCTTCTTTAGCTGCTTCAAAGGCACTTCGATATTTAGTTTTTGTAGATGATAGTGCTACAGTTGATTATTTTTGAACTCTAAGTGATTGCACTTGTTCCAAGCTTAAACACATATCCAGAAGTGGATTTTCGATCTATGGAATCCTCTGCAAAATAAGAATCACAATATCCATATATATGTGCATTTTTAGTATGAGGATAATAAAGACCAAAGTTAATTATTCCTTTGATATATCTTAAAATATATTTTTTCATTTTCCAATGTTGAACATAAGGTTCTTCCATAAATTGAGATGCAACACCAACTGCATAGGAAATATCAGGGTGAGAGATAGTTAAATAAATTAGGCTCCCAATTAATTGTCAATAAAGAGTGGAGTCAAACTTTTCACAAGGAGGATGAGCTTCAAGTTTGATACCAGTTTCAATAGGGGTAATAGATGGTTTGCAATCAGACATATTAAACATTGAAATTAAGTTTTGTGCATATTTTTCTTGAGATATAATGATTGAATGATGATCTTGAAAAATGGACATTCCTAAAAAATGATGAAGAACTCCTAAATCACCCATTTCAAAGGTAAGACTTAGTTTTTGTTTATATATTAGTATTAATTATGAGAGACTACTTGTAATGAGTAAGTCATCTACATATATGCTACAATAATAACTATATGATTATTTTCAAATTTAAAAAATAAATAACTATTAGATTTACAATTAGATAAACCTAAGTTTTGAAAGAAGTTTCTTAATTTAGAATACCATGCTCGAGGAGCTTGTTTGAGTCTATAAAGCAATTTTTTGAGTTTACATACATAGCTCTCTTTATTTTTTTGTACAAATCCTTGAGGTTGATGCATACATATTTCTTCTTGCAAATATCCATTCAAGAATGCATTTTAAACATCCATTTGGTGGATTTCCCATCCATTTTGAGCAGCTAGTGAAAGAAGTAAATGAATAGTGCCCATTTTGGCTACTGGTGGAAATGTTTCATCATAATCTATGCCCTGTCATTAAGAAAAACCTTTGGCCACTAATCTTGCTTTATATTTATCAATATATCCTTGAGGATCATATTTTCTTTTATAAATCCAACAACAATTAATAATATTATGATTATGGGGTGGTGGAAAAAGTCCCCATGTTTTATTTTTAATGTGAGCATCATATTCTATTTGCATGGCATTTTTCCAGTTTTGAATTTCATTGGCTTCTTCATATTTTTTGGGGTTCAATTTCATATAGTGTCATTAAGGCAAAATATGTGTGCTGACTTCTAGTCATTTTTGGAAGAGAAGGTTCTACATTTGAATCTTAAATTAAGGATTGAACCCATTTAGGTCTTTTAGAAGGTTGTACAAGATTATCATTAAAGGTTGATTGATTATTTTCTTCATAATTTGATGTTTCAATAATATTGTTAATTGAGATAGGTCAGGGGGATTATAATATGTGAACATTTTGACTTAGAATAATATCTCTCTTTGAGGGATCATAAAATCTAACTCCTTTTGTATTTATTCCATACCCAACAAATTTACATTGAGTACATGTGGATTCAAGTTTTTGTCTCTTTTGTTTAGGGATGTGAACATATGCAAGACTCCCAAATATTCTACGATGAGAGACATTAGGTTTTTTATTTGACCATTTTTCTAAGGGAGTTGAAAGATGTAAAGATTTTGTAGGAACTCTATTTAAAACATATATATAGTTGTATTCATAGCTTCAACCCAAATAAATTTTGGTGTATTAGAAGAGTGCATCACAGATCTAACCATTTCTAAGATGGTTCAAATTTTTCTTTCAGCAACCCCATTTTGTTGGGGAGAATAAGGACATGTTAGTTGTCTTTGTATCCCACTTTTTACACAAAAAATGTCAAAGTATCTATTAATGTATTTTGTTCCATTATCTCTTCTGAGAGTTTAAATTTGTAATTAGATTGATTTTTAACTAGAGTTTTAAATTCTTTAAATTTAGAGAGAACTTCATCTTTATTTTTAAGGTAATATCCCCAAATCACTCTAGAATAATCATCGATAAATGTAAGGGTATATAGGGATCCCTTAAGAGAAGGAACTTTAAATGGCCCCATTAGATCACTATGAAGTAATTCTAGGGTTTTATATTGTATTTGATTATGATTCTTGTTAAAGGGTTGTATATGTTGTTTACCTAAGAGGCAACCTTTACAATCTTCTAATTTATTTTCAATTTTTGGTAATCCAATTAAAATATTATGACGAGACATTTCATTTAAGCTCCTAATGTTTTGATTGGTAATGGGTCGAAGCTCATAAAGTGTAAATACCCTACTCCCTTTGGGATTTGAACTTGTGACCTCTCTTTCAAGAGCACAAGTTCTCCACCACTAGGCCAACTCAGGCTGTACTATTTAAGCTCCTAATATTAAGATATCTTAGTCTTTCATGCAATAATTGTGTTTCATTTTTTATTTGTGTAGATAAGCAATTTGCTTTTGAAGTATTATTAAAAAATAAAAAAATTCCATCTTTTTTAATACCTCCTGCAACAATGGTTTTATTGGAAATTTGTATGGGGTAGGTGACATTGGGATGTGAGTATTTCTTAAGTGTTTATAGTTTTTCCCACTTTGAGAAGGTATTGTAGCTAGGTGAAACATTTTTATTTCAAAGAAAAATATTATATGACTTACTTGGAAGAGATAGGAATATAGGCATGATTCCCTAGTCATAGAAAAATATGATATGACTTTTCTGGAAGAAGTCCATTTGCATCTCAATAAAGATTGTAGAGAATAGACCTTTAAGGAGGAGGCAACAAAGTTATTAAAGAAGGTTTGAAGTTATTAGAGATTGATTATGTTGTCATAAGAATACTAAAATGTGGAAAATAAATCGATAGAGTCTCAATGGTTCCTATTAGTTGTCTAGTAGGTGAGTTTGGAGATGTATAAGTGTTGTGTAAAGTTCAATTAGTCATAGTTGTAAGACGTATTCAATCTTGTTTAATCATTGAGTTCTTCTTTGAAAAGTTGGTCATGTTGTAAGTGCAAAGTCCCTAGACATTTTTCTAATCTATTACTAGAATAATAGTTTGAAAATGAACACCTTGAGTAGAGGATGTCATAGTATGTTATCTTTGTTGTTAATCTTCTAGATAGTTTTGTAGAGCATAAAAAAATTGAGAAGCTTACAAATAAGTGTCTAGGTTGAGAGAGAGTGAATTTGTGTAGAAAGAAAGAGGAGTTGATTAAAGATCAGAAGATGAGAGGATGATGTCAGGTGTCTCAGACTGTGAAAATACAAGTTGTCAATAGATAAAGAGGTAATATTGTTGAATGCCACAACATTTTCAATTTGTGAAAGAAATGTTTGAGGCTAGAAAAGCCTAGTAGGATCCCCAAGCACCTATGGTGTGACTCTATGGGAGGTGTTGAGAAAAACAAGTGAATCACACCTCAACCGATAATGAATCGGTAACCAAGTAGGCTAGAGCTCATAGTTAGAGCATCCCAACAACAACTTGAGCTTTTTTAGGTTCAATCTCCAGTATTTGAATATTTTAGATGTCAAAGAATCAATGAAAAGGATTAAGAAAGAAATCAAAATTTATAGTTAATATTAAGGGGGAGTATTGGAGATAGTATTAACTACCCCACCTAATCTATCATGTCTATATCCTCTATATGATAATCCATATCTGTAGTCAATCATCAACATTCAATGAAAGAATCCAAGGATAATCTTCATTTGATTTGAATTAATTTTTCTATAACTCAGCCCGTTCTCTATCACATAAGTAAATTTCACATTAATTCTACACTCTTCCCACTCTCCTATCTATAGGTTTCAAATGCGTTGTGGGTATGAGTAGTTTAGAAAATAATATTTAATGTCATCTTGCTTCTCATTCGTAGGTGATGCATTTGCTATATATTGTATTACTTTCATTTTTGATGCACTCTCTTTTGAGAGTCCACCTCTGCGAGTTGTAAGAAGATGTGAGTTTATAATATTTTAGTTACAGAGCAATAAAATCTTGTCTAAAGTTTATTAGAGTATCTTTTTAGAAGGGTTATGTAATATTTCAGTATGATTAATATAAATATTCAGTTTATTTTTTCTATATTTTTGCTTCTTTTCATTCCTTCATTATTAACAAAGTTTTATAATCTTTCAAGAAAATAAGATTGGTAGTTGCAAAGTCATCATTCTATCCCTTGTATCAGAATGGCAATTTTGCAACGTGGTATGGGCATACATCACAACATAATAGAATAGGGATTTTTGTCAAATAGCATATTTGAAAATTCTATAGTATACATGTATCAAGAACATGTCTAAGTATAGACAAGGAACATGAACAATTTAACAAACTAACTCAAATTAATATTTCACTCCTAGAATGAGATATTTGCAGGATAGGCACAATTTTTTTTTTCCAAGGATGATCTCAAAATGTTTAACATATTCTAATATTATAAGTGCAACATGCATTCATTATTTTAGCAAATAAGGATTGTAAACAATCAAAACCATAGGAGTAACTCTTGTTTCATTGTGCCCACAATTTATCATTGTGTGTGTATTATTGAGCTCCTTGTTTGTGTTGAGTGCATTGAGGATACCCTAAATTTTATCATTAATATGTAAATTAAACTTGTTGTAATTGTTTGAATGTGTTTTCTTAGTGCTTTTAAATCACATATGGCTATTATTTCGGAATATTTATAAATATGTTGCATTTTTCTTTGGATCCTAAAAAATGTTGACTTGTGTTCTCTCAAATATATATGCAAAAAAGGGTATGTGGCATAAAGTTCATAAGGTAAGGAGATCAATAAATAATAACATAATTAAAAAAACATTGGATGTAGTTGGATTAAAGTCCATAAAATTGTGGGTCCTTTTTGTGTGGAGAATAGAGCGCATACACAAACATAAAGGATCTATACAAAATTGGAGAGATTGGCTTGAGAGATGAAGGAAATAGGGTATTCCCTAGATTCAAGGCATTTACTTGTGGCGTGGAAAATCAAAGAAAAGAGATATTTATTTTCTATGATAATGGAAAGCTTGTAATTGATCTTTTTTTGTTAGATGAACCCCTAGAACAATTATTATGGTTGTTAAAAACCTTCCATATTTTTTTGTCTATCACATTACAATGAAATTTTCCAAACTTATTGTAGAAAAAATTGTTCCAAGAGATGATTTTTTTTTCATCATTTCTAATGGGTAGAATGTTCTTGTGGAGATTGTTGGTTATTCTAAATGTGATCTAAAAAATAGGCTTGCACTATAACAATGTGCACCATGTCACACCTATACCAATAATTAAGAAACAAGGTTTTATTTTTACTTTCTAGAAAGAAAAAATTGGTTTTATTTTGTTTAGAATATTTGGCAATCTAGACTATGATGTTGACTACATAAAATTACATGCATAAAGTGCATATACATTGTTGTATCTATCAAAGATTTATTATATGATAGCATGGATTTTTAATAAAATTACTTCATAAACCTACATATGTATGAAATAAAAAGATGGAGGAGGTGGAGAAAGAAAAAAAATAGTGAACAACATTTTAAGTAAATTGAAAAATGCTTGACCAGCAAAAAATGGGAGAGGAGGGCTCAAAATTACCCTTACCATTTTATATAGTTCCTTTGTTTCGATTAAATGTCAAAAAAGGACATCATAAATCAATTAAAGGTGAAATCAAGTGCATAAGGAATGTGCATGTAACTGATTGAGTTACGAACTAAAAGCATCTAATTGTAAATGACAGTCTCTTAATATTGGATGCCAATCTTCCTAGTCACTTAGAACATCATCAAAACACCATCAAAATTGATAATATTGTAATTTTGTATTGTGTTGTGTTATTTCTTAGGTTAATTTACCTTATTATTATTGTAATAGTACTAAAACTCCATTTATTGTTGACAACATGGTTGTTCTCAAATGCTGTTTACTATTCCACCTAGATCCGTGACATATATATCTTTTGACCTAGTAGACTATTACCCTTGTGACAAATGCTTTTTACACATCCTTTATAATCATAGATTTGGTAAGGTAGAGATAAATCATTATCTAATGCTTAGTAAAAGTACTTGTCAAGGTTATTTTCTATTTTTCTACACTTCCTTTATGTTTGTTGTTTAAGATGAATGTTTAGGTTATGAGACCACCAATGCACCTAAGCTTGGTTATAAATAGGGCTAGATAGATATCTTAGAGAACTGATTATGAAAGATTATAATTGTATCCATAGCACACTATACTATTTTCAAATGTATGTGGTAACATCCTTGGGCTAATTACTTTGTAGTGCATCAGAGAGACCAAAAAATTAAAATTTTCCCTAAGCAAGGGTCGTATGGGTTTAACTAAGTCCTCTATATAGCTAGAGACACATGCAGATCAATTGCATGAAACTAAGATGTCTATCTTAGGTATGTTATTAGGATAATATCTATCATTGTTTCATGTTGGTCTATTACATATAGTTGTGTCAAAAATGACAAATCAACTTTGTATATAAAGAGTATCTCAATTATTATCCTTGACTTTGTATACCCAACTATAAAACATAGATTCAAATTCAAATTGGTGATGGAATCTAATCCGAGGTTCCTAAATATTAAAAAGAGGAAGAGATGGATATTTTTAATTCCCAAGATCATGAAATTATATAAGCATTCAATATTTAGGTCATGCATGTAATAAAAACCTTTTTTTTAATTCTCAAGATTTCCTAACAGTTCAATACAAGAGGATACATGACTCAGTCATGAAAATAGTTTCAAGGAAATAACATAGAGTATTCCTTTATGATTTTTAATTTTTTTTCATTTTATAGAATCTTAACCTTTTACATAGTTGCACAGCAAAAATAAGTAGTTATGATGTTGAGGCTTTTAATGCATGTTGCCTTGTACAAACAAAAAGTATTACTAACAATAAATAAAACTCCAATCGATTATACAAATATGTCAAACTAGGAAAAGTAACAAACTCTAAATGGGAATTCAATCTTGTAGAGTTGTAGATATGGCCTGTATTTAGAACATGCAGAATTTGGATAAATATATAATAAAGCTATTAGAGGGTCTAAAGGTTGAAACTAGAATACATTACCAAGAAATAATTATGTAATAATTATTATTGGTTCTAACATTTCCCAACTCATTACTTTGTGAGACAAAAGAACATCCTCATTCTGAGATGTTGATTAATCAATAAAAAATATCTAGTGTGACTAGTAAGCATGGCAATCTAAATCAATTTTTAATATATGGTAGTGGAAATGTATTTGTGAAATTTCAAGATCACCTTTGTATGAATGGTGCACATATTTGGCATATTTCGTGAAAAGACCTAATGACCTAATGAGATCAAACTACAAGAAGTGGTAGTATCACACTATACACTTACCAAAAACTCAATAATTTGGCTTCTAGAAGAGATCATTTCTGCTGCGGACCTACTAGATCATTTCCACCACGGACCTACCAAGGAGGATACTTAAAAATTTGTCATGCTAGAATTCTCAAATTTTCTAATAGTAATGAATGTTGTGATATGGATAAAGAATCGATAAGTCCTTTTCTCATTGATAGGCTTACAAATAGTGTAAAATTTAGTGACCAATAATGTGTAAGGAAATGAATTTTGAAATAGAAAGAAAAGATTATGTTTAGGATTTTTCTATAAATAGATAAATATGAGTTGTGTTCACTATTATCTACATGATAAGAGAATGTGAAAGATACAAATAATGAAAAGAAATATATATGGAGTTGTACACTATGAGAATTTAAAATACATATTAGCACATAGTCTATTCTAGGGAAAGCATGAGCTTAATACTTTTGAACTCTTCGTATTTCCTCTCGAAGGACTTGCTAGAAATTATCATGCATATATATAGAGTGAGGTGGACAATATAATGACAACACAATATCACTATGCAACTAATAATACTACTAAGAATGTGAAGCCCAACTATCACATGACCATTCACATTCCCCATCTCTTCATTTCATGGCTGAATATGTACTAGAGTATTTATATTGATTGATAGAAGTATTCCCTTCTTGAGAGTGGATGTAGCCATTTATTGTTTAACCATGCTAAATAGTTGTGTTATGTATTTATCTTCTGTTTGTTTTCATTTAAGTTTAGTTGTTTACATGTTTTCACTACTTATTTTTAATTAGCAATTGGTATTAGAGCCTGGGTTGGCTTGAACAGAGGTGGAGGAAGTAGAAGCTAGTTAAATTCCTAAGTTGTATGGTAGTTTTACATTCCATATTTCTCCATATTCTAAGCGTCATGTACACTAGTGGGATGGCTGGATGAGAGAGGAGAATTCAGTTGAAGAGGAAAAATTACTTAAAGAGAAGCATGCTGGGATTTTTACTTACTCCTCTCTTGAGGCAGCTCTGGCGCTTATTGGCCAAACTATTAATGGCCAAAAAATCATTGGTATTCATGTGGTGAAGGTTGAACATAGTGATGCCTCAATTGGAGTTGAAGATGGTCGTTGTGTAGATGTTGGAATCTGTGGGTAGAAAGATGCTGAAAAAGAAGTCATTGTTAAAGTGGAGGAACTTAAGAGATTGTAGGAGGAAGAGTGTATGCCATCAGAAACCAAAGTTGAATCTATTGTTGCTTTCCAAGATGAGGAGGGTGCAGATTAGAGTGAGATAATAGAGCATGGAAGCTTGGGAGTAATTGTGGCTTTAGAGAGCTCTACAGATGGCATGGCCTTGGCAAAAATGAAGAGGCACTCCCATGATGATGAGGTTGCAATGCAAGATGCAAGTCTGTGGATGGTAGGTATCTTGGTGAGAAAGAATCATAGAAGATTATGAATATGGGGGAGAATCAATCCTCTGACTTATATTTTTGGTTTTTTGAATAGTCCTCATGGTGTGAGTGTTGTCATTATGTGAGCCGGTATGAGGACATAATGACATTGTATGTTGTCATTGATGTCAATATGCTGAAGAGGTGAGAAGCGGCATATGAGAGAACCGATATAACACTGTGAACCGGCATTTCTGCCAAAGTGAAGCGGTGTGCTTGTTCAAGGTGAACTGGCATATGGTTATGGGAATTGGCACATGGAAGTGTTGTATGACTATCGGTTGGTAGTCTCAACTTTAGGGTTTCCGGTTGAAGTGCTTCAAGCCTATGTGGCTCAACCGGTGATATTGTGTGATGAGTTAGCATTATAACGAAGAACAGATCATGATGCCACATCAGCCTTGTGCGCGTGAAGGATCTTGCATGGAGGAGATTATTCCTATCTACCTCGGGAATGTGCAAAGTCTGTAAAATGATGATAATGTGTGATGGGTTATCAGCCACCATGAAATTGGTGAAAATGAACTATGGAGAATGTCTTGAGATTGGATCAAGACTATTGCAATTAATGGAGTGTTCTCAATGGTCAGGATTGAACCGTTTGAATTCCTTAACCTAACAAGTTTAGGGTTTAGGGTTTATGCTACCGACCTATCTGTTTTCCTATAAGGTCGATGTTGTGTCTCTTTCTGAGGTGATTGGCAAAAGTTGTGTGTGTGTATCCAAGAGAGGGATACATGATTCTTGCCAGACCAAAAGGAGAGAAGTGATACCTGCAGAGTGTAAGTGAAGAAGGTGAAAAGGACCTTAAGTGGATCTGCATTGGCATTGGGTGCTATTACCAGATCATTGTAATACCTGTTGATCTCTAACCACCTGAACAGTTGGAAAATCCCTTAACAGGGTAGCCTTAACCGGCTTGTTGTAAATCCTTTAACAGGGTAATTCAAAGCTATTGAGTTTGAAATCCTTTAGCTATTAAGTTCTTGAAATCCTCTAACAAGGTAACCTTTAATAGGGTTTAACCCTTAACCAGGTATTGTAGCCATCCCTTAATCGGGTGATCCCTAACAGGATCAGTTCCTAGCAAAACCTATTGTAATGTCTCTAACCGGACAAGGCTCCTAACAAATCGGACTTGTAAAGAGTTCAAAAATAGCTTGTGGGTATTCATCCCCACCGTGGTTTTTCCTAGTTGGGTTTCCACATGAAAAATATGTGTGTCATGTGTGATGCTTTTATCTTGTGATGCTTTCCTATTGTCTGCCAAGCATATGATGGTTCTGTGTTTTATGCCTGTCAATAAAACATGTTGAACTAGCTGCTATTATGATCTGATGATAGATTACCTTTTTATGCATAAGGGTGAAGTGGTACTTATAGTCTTGAGTTGAGTGAAGAGCTAAGTGAGTAACTGGTTAGTGCTTGTCTTAGTCATTCTTAGCTTTACCGGTTGCACTCTATTTCAAACCTGTGTCACTGTTTGCTAGTCATTTGAAATGTCTACTATCAAACCAGTTTAGGACTATATTTTTGTCTGTATTGATTCACCCTCCCCCCTTCTCAGTATCGGGTTGGTACTATCCATTCATCATTGAGTTATCAATTGGTATCAGAGCATCATCTAGGTCCTCTGTGCTATAAGCTTAATCACTTGAGGTAAAGATCCCAGTCTAATGATGAAGAGGGAAGGTCCAAAGTTTAATAGAGAAAATTTTAGTATATGGAAAGATAGAATGAAGATATACATCAGAAGCATGGGTGCTCAACATTGGAGCTATGTTGAGACTGCCTATGTTACTCCTACCGGTACCCTTACCGATGACCAAAAGAGAGAGATGCAAGAGAATGGGCAAGTCATGGAAGCCCTAATTAGTAGTTTATCCGACATTAAGTTTATTGATGTTCAGGATAAGGTAAATCCCAAAGAGGTATGGGATACTCTTGAAAATATCTATGGCAGTGATGAGCATGTAAAACAGGCCAAGGAAGAAAGCCTTAGAGGGAAGTTCAAAGATATGCGGATGGTTGAAGGTGAGACCATTCAACAGTATGGAATAAGAATCAAAACCGTTGTTGGAGATATCAAGAGTGCAGGTGGTAAAATAGAAGATGCCACTATGGTAAGCAAAGTCCTGAGATCCCTATTGTCGGTCTATGCAATAAGGGTTGCTGCTATTCAAGAGCTAAGATCAATAGACAAGACTAAGGTATCCCTAGACTCCATCATTGTAAAGTTGACAACCTATGAGCTAAATAGTTTCGATGGCAGTGTTCAAAAGACTGAATCAACTTTTAAAGCTTCTGCAATACCATCCATAAAAGGAAAAGAAGTTAACACTAGTGGTGAACCAAGACAAGGCAGAGAAATGGATGATGAGGAGATTCTGATGGAATTTGAAGCTCTTCTTTCCAGGAAACTTCCTAAAGGAATTGGAAAATACAGAGGTAAGCTACCTTTGAAATGCTTCTCTTGTAACCAGATAGGACATATTGCTGTAAACTGTCCTAATGGCGACAACAAGGACAAACTGGAAAGGTTCAAGAAATTCAAAGGAGGAAACCGGTGAAACTATTTTGTGGCAGTTGATGAAAGTGTCATAGATGAAGAATCAGAGGATGAAGAAAATGGAGATATTGTGTTTGTTGCTATCAAGGAAGATGTGTCAGACAAGAAGGCTCTTGTCTCCCAGTTTGATAATTCCAATGAATGGATCATTGACAGTGGCTATTCTCACCATATGACTGGTGACCAAAGCAATTTTCTATCATTGGAGGAGTATGATGGTGGTGTGGTTTGCTTTGGGAATGATGAACCATGCATGGTCAAAGGCAGAGGGTCCATCTCTCTGAATGGAAAGATTAGTGCTGACAATGTGTATTAGGTTGATGGTCTTAGACACAACCTTCTGCGTGTTGCCCAGCTGAATGACAGTGGCCTCACTCTGGAATTCAAGAATGGAGTTTGCAGAATCAAAGGAAAGAATGGTGAATTGGTGGCCACCGGCATGCAGACCAAAGGTAACCTATTTCAACTGAATGCAAATATAAGTACATGTCTTATGGCTAAATTTGATGATAGTTGGATATGGCATAGGAGACTCTGCCATGTAAACTTTGATAACATTGTGAAGGCCAGTAAGATCAAGACAGTTAGAGGGTTGCCAGTGCTAAGCAAATTGGATAATACCTTGTGCTGAGAGTGTCAATTGGGGAAAATGTCTTCCTCAACCTTTAAAGGTAAATCTTTCACTGCTGACAACTTGCTTGATCTTGTGCATATTGATTTGTGTGGTCCTATGAAAACTAGAAGTGTGCAGGGTGATAGGTACTTCATGATTCTTGCTGATAACTACTCAAGAATGATGTGGGTCACATTCTTGAAAGACAAGTCTGAAGCCTTTGTAAATTTTAAAGCTTTCAGAGCATTAGTGGAGAAGGAAAGCGGTAAAAGGATCAAGTGCCTGAGAACTGATCAAGGAGGGGAATTCACTTCCGATGAATTCAACATGTGCTATGAAGAACATGGCATCAAGAGGCAACTGTTTGCCCCCCAGACTCCATAGCAGAATGGCCTAGCAGAGAGGAATAACCAGACTGTGGTTGAAGCAGCTAGAACCATGTTTATTCAAGGAAAGGTAGCTCACACCTTTTGGAGAGAAGTGGTGAGCACTGCAGTCTACACAATGAACTGGGTACTCATCAAGAAAGGTAAGGATAAAACTCCTTATGAGTATTGGACCGGTAAGACACCTGTGGTCAGCTACTTTAAAGTGTTTGGTAGCAAATGTTACATCAAGAGGAGTGAACACTAGAGAAAATTTGATGCGAAATGTGATGAGGGAATATTCCTAAGATATTCCACCAAGAGCAAATCTCTCAAGTGTTTCAACAATAGGACACAGAGAATTATGGAAAGCATCAATGTAAGAGTTGATGAAACCTCTGAGAAAACTAAGGAAACCGGCAGTGTGCAAGTGGTAAACAAACCAGTTGCAACCTTTTGGGAACCGATTGACAGCCAACTGAGTACCAGTAACAATGTTCCTACACTGGAAAATGTAGATGTTGATACTGATGGAGATGAGGATGAAGAAGAAAAGCAAGAGGAATCTATCAAGACCATTCCTTGGTATGTCAAGCTGAATCATGATCCTAAGCAGATCATAGGAGATAAGGATGTAGGAATCCTTACAAGAAGAAAGGTCAGAGAAACTCTTGTATGATCTCTGAATTTGAGCCAAAATCATTCAAAGAGGCACATAAGGATGAAGACTAGATCAACGCAATGGAAGAGGAACTTGACCAGATAGAGAAAAATGGTACATGGTCTTTGGTACCCAGACCGGAGCACAAAAATGTCATTGGTACTAAATGGGTTTTCAGAAATAAGCTGAATGAGGATGGCATAGTGATTAGGAACAAAGCCAGATTAGTGTGCAAAGGATATGCTCAAGAAGAAGGAGAAGACTATGGAGAAACATTTGCTCCTGTAGCCAGATTGGAAGGAATCTGTATGCTTATTGCATATGCAGCTTTTAAAGGTTTCAAAGTATATCAAATGGATGTAAAATCTGCATTCCTAAATGGTGTACTTGAAGAGGAGGTGTATATTGAGCAACCAGATGGGTTTTCCCTATCTGGGGACAGTGACATGGTATGTAGGCTACATAAAGCCTTATATGGACTAAAGCAGGCACCTAGAGCATGGTATGAATGTCTACATTCCCATCTTGCGAAGATTGGATTTGAGAGAACAAGTGAAGATAGTAATATCTACTTGAAGTTCGAAGGAGATCAAATCCTGATCTATGAGGTATTTGTTGATGACATTATCTTTAGTGGAGATGACAAGATGAGTCATGAGTTTGCAGATGAGATGAAGAAAGAGTTTGAAATGTCACTCATAGGAGAGATTAAATTCTTCATTGAACTGCAAATCCAACAAATGAAGGATGGAATCTTTATCACTCAGTCCAAGTATGTCAAAGAGGTGTTGAAGACCTTTGGCATGGAAGATAGCAAACTAGTTGGTACTCCAATGGTGGCCGGTTGTAAACTATCTAAAGAAGATGACTCAAAATTGGTTGATGAGAAGGAATACCGATCAATGATTGGTAAGTTTCATTATGTAGTGCATAGCAGACTGGATATTGCACATGCAATTGGCATTACTGCAAGATTCCAGAAAAGCCCAAGAGAATCTCACTTGGTTGCAGTCAAGCGGATTCTTAGGTATCTGAAGGGAACTGTTGACTATGGATTGTGGTATCCTTATAGCAAGGATTTCAACCTGAAAGTATACATAGATGTTGATTGGGCAGGCAATATAGATGACCGAAAAATCACAACCGGTGGTGCATTCTTTCTTGGTGGTAGACTGGTCTCATGGATGAGTAAGAAGCAGAGTATGTTGTAGCTTTCATGAACTGCACTCAGACAATTTGGATGAAGCATGTATTAAATGGCTTCAAAGTTTCTATATCTAAACCGGTAAGTATATTTTGTGACAATACTAATGCAATTAATATCTCCAAGAATCCGGTTTTACATTCTAGAACCAAGCACTTTGAGCTTAAGTATCATTTCTTAAGGGAAAAGGTTCAGAACAAAGAGATTGCACTGGAAAGTGTTTCTAGTAAGGAGCAGTTTGCAGACATGTTCACTAAGCCTCTTCCAAAGACTACATTTATGTACTTAAGAGGTGAATTAGGGGTGTTGCCCCTTTAGGAGGTAAACTAAAAGTATATGCTCCACATCAGTCAGGAACTGCATAGTCAAATTTATTTTGGATTGATGTGTTGAAGGATGCTAGTCTTTAGGGGGAGCAACATAATGGAATAGGGAAGCTTGTGCCTCCACTTTGGCATTGTTATCAAAGGGGGAGAAGATGTGAAGCAGAGAAGATATCTGCAGAAATTGGGGGAGAAGATGTGAAGTAGAGAAGATATCTGCAGAAATTGGGGGAGAAGATGTGAAGCAGAGAGATATCTTTGTATATTGCCATCAATGCCAAAGGGGGAGATTGTTGGCATTATGTGAACTAGTATGAGGACATAATGACATTGTATGTTGTCATTGATGTCAATATGTTGAAGAGGTGAGAACCAGCATATGAGAGAACTGGCATAACACTATGAACCGACATTTGTTCCAAAGTGAAGCAGTGTGCTTGTTCAAGGTGAACCAGCACATGGAAGCATTGTATGACTACCAGTTGGTAGTCTCAACTTCAGGGTTTCCGGTTGAAGTGCTTCAAGCCTGTGTGGCTCAACTGGTGACATTGTGTGATGAATTTGCATTATAACGAAGAACAGATCATGTTGACACGTCAACCTTGTGCGTGTGAAGGATCTTGCATGGAGGAGATTGTTCCTATCTACCTCGGGAATGTGCGAAGTCTGTAAAATGGTGATAATGTGTGATGGGTTATCAGCCACCATGAAATCGGTGAAAATGGACGATGGAGAATGTCTTGAGATTGGATCAAGACTATTGCAATTAATGGAGTGTTCTCAACGGTCAGGATTGAACCGTTTGAATTCCTTAACCTAACAGATTTAGGGTTTAGGGTTTATGCTACCGACCTATCTGTTTTCCTATAAGGTCGATGTTGTGTCTCTTTCTGAGGTGGTTGGCAAAATTTGTGTGTGTGTGTCCAAGAGAAGGGATACGTGATTCTTGCCAGACCAAAAGGAGAGAAGTGATACCTGCAAAGTGTAAGTGTAGAAGGTGAAAAGGACCTTAAATGGATTTGCATTGGCATTGGGTGTTGTTACTAGATCATTGTAATACCTGTTGATCTCTAACCACCTCAACAGTTGGAAAATCCCTTAACAGGGTAGCCTTAACCGACTTGCTGTAAATCCTTTAATAGGGTAATTCAAAGCTATTGAGTTTGAAATCCTTTAGCTATTGAATTCTTGAAATCCTCTAACAAGGTAACCTTTAACAAGGTTTAACCCTTAACCGGGTGATCCCTAACAGGATCGATTCCTAGCAGAACCTATTGTAATGTCTCTAACCAGACAAGGTTCCTAATAGAGAAGACTTCTAAAGAGTTCAAAAATAGCTTGTGGGTATTCATCCCCACTGTGGTTTTTCCCAGTTGGGTTTCCATGTGAAAAATATGTGTGTCTTGGGTGATGCTTTTATCTTGTGATGCTTTCCTATTTTCTGCCAAGCATATGATGGTTCTGTGTTTTATCCCTATCAATAAAACATGTTGAACTAGCTGTTATTATGATCTGATGATAGATTACCTATTTATGCATAAGGGTGAAGTGGTAGTGTAGTCTTGAGTTGAGTGAAAAGCTAAGTGAGTAACCGGTTAATGCTTGAGTGAAAAGCTAAGTGAGTAACCGGTTAATGCTTGTCTTAGTCATTCTTAGCTTTACCGATTGCACTCTGTTTCAAACCTGTGTCATTGTTTGCCAGTCATTTGAAATGTCTATTGTCAAACCTGTTTAGGACTGTATTGTTGTCTATACTGATTCACCCCCCCCCCTCTCAGTACCAGGTTAGTAGTATCCATTCATCATTGAGTTATCAGTGAGATCTAGCACCAGTCGACAAGAGAAAATGGGTGATGATGAGGAGCGAAGTAGGGGTGAATATGATTACCTTCATTTTTCCAATGTTGTTATTTATCTATAGAGATGTGAATGTGGGGATTTAGGAAAACTATGTCCTAAAATAAAGGATATCGAGTTGGGGCTACCAGTGGAGGCAGTGAGAAATGATGGTGTGTTGTATGTGTTGCAGGAGTGTGTGGTGGGTATGTATGACCGTAGGGTTGATCCTCCTTGTATGCTTGTAACTAGGGACGTAAAAGCCATGGAAAATATGCAACAAAGAATTGATCGATGCAACCACTTTTTTTTTCACAAACTATCATTAAATTTTGATAGGAAGAATGGTGTTGTAGAGGTGAAGCTAGGACAAACCCATGTTGATAGGGAGAATAAAGTTAATAATGCGGAAGGTATTGTAGTTGACTGTAATGCTGATGAAGAAAATTTGTTTAGTAGTAATGTTGGAGATTCAAGAGTAGTTTTGGAGATCAAGAAAATTCTTTGGCCTTAGTGTTGTTGACATTAGAACTGATTCCAAATCTCCCAAGGGAAGTTGAACAGATTCGAAAATGCAAAGGGAAAGTTTTTGCATTTAATGATGAGCCTGAGGTAGCATGTGTTTGGCTGCCTAATTATGACTCCCCTAGGCTAGCTATGGCTAGAGGTTTTGGTGACTTCCATCTTAGAGACTTTGGTCTAATTACTGTACTAGATTTTTCTTACCGTTGCCTCACTGAGAAAGATAAGTTCGTTCATTTCCTAGAATTGTGTGTCATCCTCTTGGATGGGCCTGTTATGGCCAGAAACAATTTCATCGATGCAATTATATGAGGCTATGCACAGAATGGCCATGGAGAGGAAGTTGTCAAATTATGGCATCAAATACAGAGTACTATTATTCTAAGTGGCAGACAAGTGCAAGACGATGTCACATTAATTGAATATGCCAAACTAGTAGGTCAACCTTTTAGATTTTTGAATCTCAATAGTGGAAGGTTTAAACTGGAGATGTGTGAAGGTTGCGAGGTTTCTGATCTAGTGCCAGCGGTATATGGTGAGGAGCATGTGGATCAAATAGGGAGAAGAGGTTCTTGGATGAACATAGAACACTCTGCTATACATAAGAACAAGATGATGATTGAGGAAACAAAGTGAAGTCTTCATGATGCTCATTTGTTAGGTTTTACTGATTCTAACATAGCTTGGAAAAGGTTGATTTAGAGTGTTCTTGAATAGATTTTGGCCACATTAAAATCTTGCAATGTAGGGCTTACAATATGAGATTTGAAGTGGAAGTAGGGGATGTTACTATGCATGACTGTGCTGGTTGGCCTTCAAGTGGGAGATTGTTGGGAATGCAAAGTCCAATTGTCACATGACCATTCGTATTCCCCATCTCTTCATTTCATGGATGAATATGTTTATATAAATGGTTGTGTGCAACCTATGTATGGTGTACTATAGTATTGATATTGATTAATAGAAGTATTCCCTGCTTGAGAGTGGATGTAACCATTTATTGGTGAACCACGTTAAATAGTTGTGTTATGCATTTATCTTCTATTTGTTTTCGTTTAAGTTTAGTTGTTTATATATTTTCTCTGCTTGTTTTTTTATTAACAAATACAAATACTCCACCTATCCTATTCACACCCTAAAAATTTGTATTTTAGACAAATATAAATCAATCCTCTCAAATGTTCAACAAAAATGTAATTTATGAGACAACTAAAGTTTAGTTCCCTTGAATAGAAAATTGATTATTGTTGACTGTATCCATAGAAAGTGTAGTCTAGAATTCGAATATGACAGCTTTAATTCCATCATCAACTTGTGGAATGCTCTTCAAAAGTGCAAAAATTATAAATCAATTCTGAATGATTGGCGTTTACTAGAGATATCAAATAATTGTCTTGCATTTTTATTAGTTGTGAAGAAAAGACATGGAGCTGAATATTTCTGCACTCTTTCACTCTCATTAAAGATATAACAGTTTATTAGTTGTCAAGAAAGACATGGAGCTAAATGATGCTGAGATGTCACATAATTGTTTTGTATGTTCAAGAAAGACATGGAGCTGAATATTGTCGCACTCTTTCACTCTCATTAAAGATGTAATAAAATAATACTTTAGAGAAACTGAAACATGCATGCATTGTAGATGCCTCTTGGCATAACTAGTATACCTATATTTAATAATATATGTAAAATATGCCAAGAGATATCTTATAATAGAAGAGAATCATTTGTAAAATAAATGTTCTTCTAAAATACTAAACATCAGGAATACAAATCCATTAAAGTCAAATCGTTTCAAAAATGGATTTTTGTTTACCTATATTTAAAAAATATATGTAAAATATGTAGAGAGAGATATCATCTGTAAAATAAATGTTCTTGTAAAATACTAAACATGAAGAATACAAATCCATTAAATTGCATGCAAAAAACTGTAATAAAATAATACTTTAGAGAAACTGAAACATGCATGCATTGTAGATGCCTCTTGGCATAACTAGTATACCTATATTTAATAATATATGTAAAATATGCCAAGAGATATCTTATAATAGAAGAGAATCATTTGTAAAATAAATGTTCTTCTAAAATACTAAACATCAGGAATACAAATCCATTAAAGTCAAATCGTTTCAAAAATGGATTTTTGTTTACCTATATTTAAAAAATATATGTAAAATATGCAGAGAGAGATATCATCTGTAAAATAAATGTTCTTCTAAAATACTAAACATGAAGAATACAAATCCATTAAATTGCATGCAAAAAACTGTAATAAAATAATACTTTAGAGAAACTGAAACATGCATGCATTGTAGATGCCTCTTGGCATAACTAGTATACCTATATTTAATAATATATGTAAAATATGCCAAGAGATATCTTATAATAGAAGAGAATCATTTGTAAAATAAATGTTCTTCTAAAATACTAAACATCAGGAATACAAATCCATTAAAGTCAAATCGTTTCAAAAATGGATTTTTGTTTACCTATATTTAAAAAATATATGTAAAATATGCAGAGAGAGATATCATCTGTAAAATAAATGTTCTTCTAAAATACTAAACATGAAGAATACAAATCCATTAAATTGCATGCAAAAAACTGTAATAAAATAATACTTTAGAGAAACTGAAACATGCATGCATTGTAGATGCCTCTTGGCATAACTAGTATACCTATATTTAATAATATATGTAAAATATGCCAAGAGATATCTTATAATAGAAGAGAATCATTTGTAAAATAAATGTTCTTCTAAAATACTAAACATCAGGAATACAAATCCATTAAAGTCAAATCGTTTCAAAAATGGATTTTTGTTTACCTATATTTAAAAAATATATGTAAAATATGCAGAGAGAGATATCATCTGTAAAATAAATGTTCTTCTAAAATACTAAACATGAAGAATACAAATCCATTAAATTGCATGCAAAAAACTGTAATAAAATAATACTTTAGAGAAACTGAAACATGCATGCATTGTAGATGCCTCTTGGCATAACTAGTTTACCTATATTTAATAATATATGTAAAATATGCCAAGAGATATCTTATAATAGAAGAGAATCATTTGTAAAATAAATGTTCTTCTAAAATACTAAACATCAGGAATACAAATCCATTAAAGTCAAATCGTTTCAAAAATGGATTTTTGTTTACCTATATTTAAAAAATATATGTAAAATATGCAGAGAGAGATATCATCTGTAAAATAAATGTTCTTCTAAAATACTAAACATGAAGAATACAAATCCATTAAATTGCATGCAAAAAACTGTAATAAAATAATACTTTAGAGAAACTGAAACATGCATGCATTGTAGATGCCTCTTGGCATAACTAGTATACCTATATTTAATAATATATGTAAAATATGCCAAGAGATATCTTATAATAGAAGAGAATCATTTGTAAAATAAATGTTCTTCTAAAATACTAAACATCACGAATACAAATCCATTAAAGTCAAATCGTTTCAAAAATGGATTTTCGTTTACCTATATTTAAAAAATATATGTAAAATATGCAGAGAGAGATATCATCTGTAAAATAAATGTTCTTCTAAAATACTAAACATGAAGAATACAAATCCATTAAATTGCATGCAAAAAACTGTGAATATGTGTGGAGACAAGTGGCGAGGGCTCTATTTTATTTGGAGTAATAAAATAACACCTCCATAAAAGGTGAAACATCATTTACATGTCAAATTGTTTCAAAAATGGATTTTTGTTTACAGACACTTTGATGTCATCGTAGATGGCTCTCCTAAATTGAAAATAATGGAATCTCAAAAGAAGGAATTCAAAATTAAGGAAAAAGAAAAATAGGTTATTCATTATGAGAAAATTAAATAAGAATGTGATCTTCAATCTTGGCCCCTTGGCCAATATTAACATTGTCGAGAATGCTAATCAAAATCCCACTGCCTGTCATCGCCATGCTTGCCGAAGCAGACCAGAGGTGATGCACCACGTGGTGCGCCTGCTAGGCCAGAAACCCTAAACGTTGAGCAGGAAGCCGTTACAGAAATTCAATGCATGCAAATTTTAGGAATACATGCAACGCGCACCTTGTTCAGCATTTCTGGGCTGTCTTTTGCTTAAAAATAGGCATTTTCAATATTAGATATTCGAGAGGCCAAAGATTATCATGAAGAAGATGAAGACGGTGAAGACTGTGGCATGTAGGAAAATTTCGGCTGGGAGAAATCCCATAAAACGTATTCAATTTTTACGGTCCTCTCTGAGATCTGCTCAATTGATCAGAGCTAAATCAAAAAATAAGGAGTTGGTTGAAAGAAACAAGAAGCTAAAGGAGGAGCTCAAGAGGGCTAAAGAAGGAGAAGAATCTAGCAAACAATTTATTGAGCAAGCAAGAAACAAGCTGTTGGAGCTGTGCTCAATATTGGCTGCAGAGGAAGAAGAATTTGATAGGGTATCCGGGAGCGGGTCTCCAACTTTCTAAGAAGAAAAAATATGTTATCAGGTCTTCGCGAGGGTATTGACTTCTTGAATTGGTCAATTTCCTTGGAATCATGGAGTCGAAACATGATCTCTGGTATTTGTTGATTCAAATGTGTTTCAAATTACAGTAACTCCTTTTTCTTTTTTTTCTTTTTGACCATGTCAAGTCATACAATTGTCCGGTACCAATACCACAATCCATTTATTTTTATTCAAATTCAAAAGTAGAAAGCCATTTTTATTTTTTTTCGACAAAGGCAAAGCCAAAGATTTGTATTAATAATGCATTTAAACTTTAAAAAAACATAAAAAAAATATAACATTTTCAACTGAGACTGAAATTAGACTACTATCAGTCTCCTGTTATTGATCTATGAAAATATCTTTTGTTGTACACTCTGAACAGAGCTCCTCTGGTCTTATAGATTCGCTAGGATTCTATGCGTCTTGACTGTCTTACCCTGCTGTGCTCCTATTTAATAACTAGCGCTTGTACCTGGTTTCGCCGAGAGGCTATTACAATGGGATTCAAGTTGTCCGTAAACAAAAATGCTTTTTCAAAAAAAATTGACATAGTGACGCTGGCGGAAGAGTGGGCAGAGATGTCTGGGAAATCATTAATATATGTATGACTTGATTCATTGTGGCTTATTCTACTTGAATCTGCTCTAGTATTTGTGTTATTAGTGTTTGAAACGTCGAGTGCACTTGTTACCTAGGACTAGAGTATTCAAATCATTCCCAACTGGCAGAAAATATTAATTGTACAACGTCCCAAGATAGAAAATATAATGATGCATGATGAAATCTATGACAAGAAGTCAGTAATATGCAACATGCAGGTAACCGATAATGGATATGAATTTGTTGAGATACATGTGTCTCAACCTTGCAATTTTTAGTAAATAGTTCCAAATGTAGTTGGGAGGTTTCCCATGTGTCTGTGCCTTGGAAAAAGGTATATGAGTTGTCAAAAGATGCCTTGTTCATAGTATAATATAGGAGGGCCATTTTTAGAGATAATATGACACATTTCATGTTAGTTATGAGGGTCAAAAATAGGGGATAAGAGTTTGGACGTGAGTAACTATTTTTTAACCTGGTTTTCTTATCTTGGAAAAACAAATGTCAAGGGTGGGCAACACGTGTCATGGAGGTTTTGCCCATGGTATTGTAAAACCACAAATGGTTTCCAGGTTGTAAAATTCCTATATAATGAGGGCTTGGACAGGAGTTTGTATGATGGAGTTTGGTTTGCAAGGCTGGGTGCTAGAAGGATGCTAGTGAAGTCTCTCTGAGCTTGAGTTGAGGAAATGCTCTTGTAAGAATTTGCATTGCAAGTGTACTGTAATCTCTTGTTGATTTGTTAATATACTATGTAGGTTTTAGAGTGTGGGGTTTTTCACCCGTATGGGTTTTCCCAATGATAATTGTTGTGTTGTGTGTTTGTTGTTTTATTTCTATTCTATGTGCTTCTTGTGATCCTTGTGATAGTTCAGTTGAAATTTGCATAATTGTTCTCTCAAGATTAGCGTAGGAAGCGTTTCCGCACACCTTTGCTTCTTTACAAGTGGTATTAGAGCCTGACCACTTTTGGTTCTATTTGTTGGGTACAGGGTTTTTTGAGCTAATCAAGGTTTGAGTGGGAGCTTGTGCAGAGTATTTCATTTCTGTATTGCAGGATCGTAAAGATGGCAAGTATATCAGGGATGATTGATGTAGAGAAGTTTTCTGGCACAAACTTTGAAATGTGGAAGCTGAAGATGGAAGATTTGTTGATTGATCGAGATCTATGGGATGCAGTCGATGAGAATAAGTCAAAGCCCGGAGATCCGACTTTAGCTGCACAATATGATGTAATGGATAGAAAAGCTAAAGGTCTCATAAGATTGTGCCTTGCAGACTCAATTCTGATTAATGTCCATGAAGAATCTACTGCGAAGAAGCTTTGGAAGAAGCTAAGTGAGATCTACCAAGCAAAATCACTTGTGAATAAAATTTTCTTAAGGAAGAAGTTGCATTCCTTGAGAATGGAAACAGGTGGACGAATTTCTGAGTAGCTAGAAAGTTTTAATATGTTGGTGACTCAGTTGACCTCAGTTGGCATACCAATGGATGAAGTAGAAAGGTGCCAAATCCTGCTATGTTCATTACTAGACTCATGGGACAGCCTTGTGATGGCCAAAGGGAGCACTGCAGTTGTTTTGAAGATGGAGGATGTTGTTGGTTCTCTACTTTCTGAGGAGATGAGAAGGAAGGTTTCTTTGAATGTCAAAGAGGCTTTGAGTGTTCAAGGAAAACCAAAAGAAAGAGGCAAGAATGAAAATCAAAATGGCCTTTCTAAGTCCAAGAATAAGGGGAGATCAAAATTTCTTGGTAAGTCCAAGGTAATTTGCTAGAATTGTGGAAAGCCTAGACATTTCCGAAAGGACTGTAAAGAACAAAAGAAAAAAAAGAAGAAGAAGCAAGATTCTGATTATGAGTCCAAGAAGGAAGATGGAGATGCTTTTATTGCAGCCTTGGCCACTTGTGCAAGTGACAATGCATGGTTGATAGACTCGGGTGCATCTTTCCACATGACTCCTATTAGAAACTAGTGTAGTAAGTATGAAAAGTTTGATGGTGGTAAGATGTATTTGGGTGATAACTCCTTTCTTGATATTGTTGGTCGTGGAAGTGTTTATGTTAAATTTTCTGATGGTAGAACTAGAAGATTTGATGGTGTCTTGCATATCCTAGGACTAGCAAGAAATTTGTTATCTGTTAGCAAACTAATAGATGCGGGTGTGCATGTACAGTTTTCTGAAGCAGGTGTGAAAATGGTGAGAGGTGCTATGGTAATAGCAAGAGGAAGCAGAATGGGTACATTGTACTAGCTTGATGCATGCACAATTGAGTGCAATAGCACTTCTGATAAGACTATGATAAAGACTATGTTGGAAAAGGAGAGGGTGTCTCTTTCAGTAGATGGTCATGGTTTTTGGGTACCCAAGGGTGCTTTGTCTAACGAATCAAAGTTGCCTGTAGAGAAGACAATGTTGTGGCACCTGAGACTCGGCCACATAGGTGAGAAGGGTCTACGAACTTTCAAAAATAAGAACCTTGTTAATGGGTTGAATGATTGCAATCTTGAATTTGATTTTTGTGAGCATTCTAATTATGGAAAACAAAACCGCATTCAGTTTTACTCTAGTTCTTATAAGTCTTCAAGTGTTTTGGATCTAATCCATTTGGATGTATTTGGTCCAGTTGATGTTTCTTCTATTGGTAAATCAATTTATTATGTTTCTTTCATTGATGATTTCAGTAGAAGAACATGGGTTTATTTTCTTAAGAGTAAAGCTGAAGTTTTCAGTCATTTCAAAGAATTTAAAGCAATGGTTGAGTTGCAGACTAGAAAGAAGATAAAATGTTTAAGGACAGATAATGGCGGTGAATATTGCTCCAATTATTTTAACACATTTTATAAAGATTGTGGTATTAAGAGACAGAAGACAACTCTATATTCTCCACAACAGAATGGAGTTGCAGAAAGAATGAACAGGACCTTGATGGAGAAGGCTAGGAGTACGCTAAGTGGTGCTGGTATAGTACAAAAGTTCTGGGCTGAAGTTGTAGCCACTGCCTACTACCTGATAAACAGGTCTCCTACATCAGCTCTTGTTGATAAAACACCAATGGAAGTGTGGTCGGGTCACAAGCCTTCACTTAGTCATCTGAGAGTTTTCGGTTGTGAGGCATATGCTCATGTGCCAAAGGAGAAGCGAACAAAATTGGATAACAAAGCTGTTAAATGTATATTCATTGGATACAATTATATTGTGAAAGGATACAAGCTTTGGGGTCCTGTTGCACAAAAGGTATTTTATTCCAAAAGTGTTATTTTTAGAGAAATTAAGTCTTCTTCTGTTACAGTGCAGCCAGAACAAAAGGAAGAAAAGAAATATGTGATTCAACTACCTGCTACACCTGAAAAAGTTGAATCGAGTCCCTTAGAAAGACAAGAAGTTGATGAGAGCTCTACGAGTTCTGAATCATCAGAGGAAGAAGAAGAACCTAAACCTAAACTTGTTTGAAGGTCTACTAGACAAAGAAAACCACCTGAAAGGTATGGATATTCTCCTAATGATTGGAGATGCATATTTGCTTTGAATGCTAATATTGATGAACTGAAATCTGTAGAAGAGGCTCTTGGTATGAATGATTCAGAGTTCTGGAAAATTTCCATGCATGAAGAGATGGTAGCTCTTAAGAAGAGTGACATATGGGACCTTGTACCATTGCCAGAAGGACGAAAGCCTATTGGTTGCAAATGGGTGTTCAAAAGGAAGATAGGTTCAGATGGAAGAATTGAGAAGTACAAAGCACGTTTGGTTGCAAAAGGTTACTCCCAGGTTGAGGGAGTAGATTATGGTGATATTTTTTCTCCTATAGCCAAAATGATATCCATTCGTTTCTTTCTTTCTATTGCAGTAGCTTATGATCTAGAGGTCGAACAAATGGATGTAAAAACTGCTTTCCTTCATGGAGATTTGGAGGAAGAAATTTATATGACACAACCAGAGCACTATGTGGTAAAAGGTAAAAGTAATTTGGTCTATAAGTTGAAGAAATCCTTGTATGGTTTAAAACAGAGTCCTAGAATGTGGTACCAAAAGTTTGATACATATGTATTGAGTTTGGGGTTTGTGCGGTCGAAATTGATCACTGTATATATATCAAATCTGATGGTGATCATTTCCTGGTTATTGCCTTGTATGTTGATGACATGTTGTTTATTGGGAAAGGAAAAGGTTTGATTGTAGAATTAAAATCTCAACTCTCGGCAAAATTTGATATGAAAGATCTTGGTGCAGCAAGACACATTTTGGGAATGGAGATTGTAAGAGATAGACAAAACAAAAAACTTTGGCTAGGTGAGAGTAAGTATGTTGGTACTATTCTAAGAAGATTTAATATGCAAGATTCTAGACCATTGAGTGTTCCTGTTACAATCAGAACAAAGATTTCTAGTTCACAGTGTCCTACATCCCCATTGGAGATGGAAGAGATGAGTCGAGTACCATAGCAAAGTGTTGTTGGAAGTTTGTTGTATGATATGGTTTGTACAAGACTAGATATTGCCCAAGCAGTGGGAGTACTTTCCCATTACATGTCTAATCAAGGAAGAGCACATTGGGAAGCAGTAAAAAGAGTTTTTAGATACTTGCGGGGTACCTTAGAGTACTCTATATGTTTTCATGGAATAGGAAATGAACATTCCTTGGATATTAGAGGCTTTGTGGATTCAGACTGGGCTGGTGATGTTGATAGAAGAAGATCCACCAGTGCATATGTGTTTACATTATTTGGTGGTGCAATTAGTTGGATGAGCAAGTGACAGGCTGTGGTCGCTTTGTCCACTATAGAGGTAGAGTATATGGCAGCTACTCATACCTGCAAAGAAGCCATTTGGCTTAAGAGATTGTGTTTAGATATAGAGTTTAAACAGGGTGCAGTGACAATTTATAGTGACAGTCAGAGTGCAATCTGCCTAGCGAAGAACCCAACTTTTCATGCTAGGACCAAACACATTAATGTACAATATCATTTTGTGAGAGATATGGTTGAGGATGGTAGGGTGAAGCTAGAGAAGGTAGAAACTTTGGTGAATGTTGTTGATTCATTAACTAAGCCCATGAGCACAGAAAAGTTCGAATGGTGTTCGGAGTCTATGGACCTCTTGGCCCCTAACTGTTGAGTCCATGGTAATATGGATCCCCTGACTCTTGCAAGGTATTTGACAAGTGGGAGAATGTTGAGATACATGTGTCTCAACCTTGCAATTTTTAGTAAATAGTTCCAAATGTAGTTGGGAGGTTTCCCATGTGTCGGTGCCTTGGAAAAAGGTATATGAGTTGTCAAAAGATGCCTTGTCCATAGTATAGTATAGGAGGGCCATTTTTAGAGATAATATGACACATTTCATGTTAGTTATGAGGGTCAAAAATAGGTGATAAGAGTTTGGACGTGAGTAACTATTTTTTAACCTGGTTTTCTTATCTTGGAAAAACAAATGTCAAGGGTGGGCAACACATGTCATGGAGGTTTTTCCCATGGTATTGTAAAACCACAAATGGTTTCCAAGTTGTAAAATTCCTATATAATGAGGGCTTGGAGAGGAGTTTGTATGATGGAGTTTGGTTTGCAAGGCTAGGTGCTAGAAGGATGCTAGTGAAGTCTCTTCGAGCTTGAGTTGAGGTAATGCTCTAGTAAGAACTTGCATTGCAAGTGTATTGTAATCTCTTGTTGATCTGTTAATATACTATGTAGGTTTTAGAGTGTGGGGTTTTTCACCCGTATGGGTTTTCCCCATGATAATTTTTGTGTTATGTGTTTGTTGTTTTATTTCTATTCTATGTGCTTCTTGTGATCCCTGTGATAGTTAAGTTGAAATTTGCATAATCGTCCTCTCAATATTAGCGTAGGAAGCGATTCCGCACACCTTTGCTTCCTTATAGAATTTACAAAGTCCTCCAATGAATCGCTTGAAGATGGAAAATGAAATGGTTCAAAGCTCCATAGCTTATATATTACATCGCAGCTACAGTCCTCTTCATTTTTGAATCCATCAATATTTCTTCCTCACAAATCACTAGCTAGTAGAATGCAAAGAGCCCTCACATTGGCCAAGAAAAGCAAAAACACGAGCAAGGCATGGGAACAGAGTCTCCAATCCGGGACCATCTCCACGACAACGGTATGAGCACAATCAATTTTCTCCCTCTCATGCATGACTTTTAATTGGTTTTTGTGTTTTCAGACATCAAATAAAATTACTTTCATTTTCTTTAGTTCTATGCATTAAAATTTGAATCTTATGATGCCAGATATATTAAAGGCTTGCTCCTCCAATGTCTATTAATATTTGGGTAGACCAATTTTAGGAAAATAAAAACAAGCATTTGTTCATGATTTGTACAGTGTGTGTGGTAATGTCATTGGGCATTAGGATGGTGGTTCCTTGATACACCATTGCATCTTCTTATATTCTCTCTCATGGGGATTTTCAGATTCAAACAGGTCAAGACGTCTCATCACAAAATTGCAGTCTATATACCTCTTTGTTATTCTGAGATCTGAATCTATAGAAATTATATATTGTAAAAAGATATATACTAACTACAAATGTGGTCATGCAGGTTCCATGTAGCCATCCTCTTCTTAACTATCAAATTTCTAAGATCGCATGCTTTCATGATAGCTAGAGGCATGGAATGAAAAAGTTCACTGCGATTGGCAATATTACTGTGAATGATTTCTGTAAACTTTCCCACTCCGTATTGGATTTTCAAGTTCTTACCTTCACAAACTGAAAGGATTCCTTTCAACTCTGGGGAACTTGGTTTCTGATTTTTTTGTTGTTAATAAACAGCTGAAACAAGAAGAGATTTTGGATACCTTAAAAAAAAAGAGTTTTTGGAATTTAGCTTTGATATTTCTAATATGTAAATAGTATAAATCGAAATATAGGGTTTTGCATTTTTTATTTATTTTAATATAGATAGCTCTTCTATCACAAGTTGATTTGTGTGGTATTTGTGTATCATGGCTTTCCAAAATAAAGTGTATAATGTTTAATTGATTTGATAAGCTTTGTTAGCAAGATAATGATAATAATCATTGCCCCTTACAAAAATTGTCACCAAAGGAATTAGTAGAAAATCAGAGCAAGTCTTCAACAAGTATCACAATAAACAATGCTCAAGATAATCAATAAAATTAAGGATTCAATCATCTTTGACATATCATACAGTAACAACAGTGAAAATGTTTGGTTCAAACCCAAAAAATAAATCAGCTTATTACCTAAATGAAAAAGAGAAATTGAATTATATTATTGTATTATTATATTTTAAAAATTAAGAGTTTTATAATCTTATTAGTATTTGTGATAGGCAATACTAATTTTGAATTTTGTAGAAGTTGAGTCATTCCAATATTTGTGAACTTAGCTTCAACATTTGCTAATCTTTTTCTTTTATATAAGAGATGGAAATTATGCTGGAAGCAAATCTTAAATAAGATTTATTAAAATATTGAACCTTCTACAGAAACCATGAATCACTATGTAGACAAATAATGAGGAGTGACGATTACGTTCCATCTTTACCCCTCACAAGATTAACAAGTATCTGAATTGGATAGGATCATTGTGGGGTCTTTTCCAATGACCTAGGAACTTGCATCAAGAAACTTCAACTAAATAGATGGAATAAAAGCATTACTTGTAGTTAAATTACAGTCTACATTAAGTAAATAAATCATGATTATACAATTAAATTTATCTGTCTTGTGCAAGTTTTAGGAGTATTCAATCATTATAAAATATTTAAATTTAGTGTTTTTAAGTTAGTTTTAAAAAAAGAGAATGTCATGTGATGATGATGAGAGTATTAAGCAATGATTAGAAGTAATGTTTTTATTTCATCTATTTAGTTCAAGTTTCTTGTTGATGTGGTAGATTTGGAGGTTCACTATTTCTATTGATTTTATGGTATTAGTATACTTAAATTATTGGTTATTAAGGTATGGGTCTTCTCAATTTTGATTATATTCCAGTTAAACTTGATTAGTTCTTAAAATTTTAAGTTTATGATTATAAAATTTGATCCGAGAAGATCAAATTTTATAATATAGACCAACTCAAAGAACTCTTAAAAGAAAGAAATGTTAATCCGAGAAGAGGGAATGACTCTTTAATTTGTGCTCCTTCCAAAACATGGCTCTACAATCCTAGAGATGGTTACAGAGTACTGGTTAACAATGTTGCTCAGGATCAATTGGATTTCCCCAAGAAGTTGTTTTGGAGCTCTAAAGTCATCCCCAAGGCAGGGATCTTTGCATGGCTAGCTTATCAAAGGAAGATCTTAACTGCAAAAAAATTTACAAAAATGGGGTACGCAGGACCCTCTAGGTGCATCATGTGCAAAGCTCAATCAGAGACAGTGGACCATCTACTACTTACCTATCCCTTTGCGTTCAAATGCTGGCGATGGCTCTGTGCTAAACTTGGCCTGATCATAGCTCTTCCAAATGACATCAAATCCCTGTTTCAAAGCAAGCCTATCCCAACTAAGGAGTCTACCTTGAGCTTAATCATGGAATTGTCCCCTTCAAGTTTAGTCTGGGAAATTTGGAAGGAGAGGAATCATAGGATATTTGACAACAAATCTAGAAGAATAGAAACAATCTTGAACTCAATTGAATCAATTATTGTGGATTCAGTTAACTGCAAGTTAGCCTTCTCTTTGGGTCCGCCGAAAGTTTTCTCATCTTGGGATGAAAGCATAAGGAAAAACTGGCATGGAATGAGGATTCCTCCCTCTTTTGGGAAAAAGACAATAGGAGAAAGACTGCTATCTGGTCTCCTCCAAAGCCTGGCTGGATAAAACTAAATTTTGATGGCACCTCAAGAGGCAACCCGGGCCCTTCAAGCATAGGATATGTAATCAAAGATCACACAGGAGCAACCCTTGGGAAAATGGCAAAGTCGATCCCCCCAGACACAAACAACATAGCAGAGTTCAAAGCTTTGCAATTCAGACTGAGAGATTGCATTAACCATGGTTTTAATAACATCTTGGTGGAGGGCGACTCAAAGATAGCAATAAATGCCATCAAGAGGAAAAACACTCCAAATTGGAGACTGCGGAGAATTCTAGAAAGCATAGTCATAAGCCTACACAGGATTGACAACTATGAAGCTAAGCACATCTACAGAGAAGCAAACTCAGAGGTAGATGTTCTTTCAAAATTAGCTGCTCAAGGATCCTATCTCCACAGTTGGGATCAGGGGTATCTTCCTGTTACTCATGCAGACCATTGCAATTGACAGGCTAAGGTCCCAGAGGTTTGTTCAGATGCAAGAATCCCTTCAGGATCATGCAGAAGCTACTTAACATTTTGCTATATGGTTAACATTAAACTTAACCTTGGCGGCTAAGCTTAACAGTTATATCAATTCAAATTTAATCCTACCTTTCTTGGGGAGGGTGGGCCCGCAGTTAATCACGTCATCTAAGTTGTAGTCATGACCTATGCTTTCTCTGATCCTCCTCTCGAGATATAGTTGACAAATTGTCAAATCAATTTATGGTCTGTGTGGCCTGAACGAGAGATTTGGCATGCCAAGGACAAACATCCCTCACCACCTTTGTTGGCAAATTTATTGCAAACCCGACCCTCATTATTCAGCATTAAACAATGTGCCAACCTTCTTCTTCACATTCATTTTCTGCATTCTATTTTTATTCCCACCTCTTCGCTATTTTCTCTCAAAGTCCAATTCCTCCTCTGTTGATTAGCTTGCACTGCCATCTATGGCGTCTGAGCCCCCCTCTGGTTTCATTATGAGAATGTATCCCAGATCCACTTGCTGTTTTGGAGCAGACACTCCAATCTCCCTCTTAGCGTTGATGCGTCAAGTCTCTTTCAGGAAAATTTCAGACTTGAGGCTCAAGCACCTCCTCCTCTTCTCAGATTTCCCCCTCATTTTGGCAATCAATATGATCTTGGGTAGCGAACACCTAAACAGAGACGAGTATCTGCGGGACAACACCAACATTTCCTCAAGGTTCGTCGCCTCTCTGCTAGACCTAAAACTCGCCAAGCAGGCAGTTTGGACTCTCACCAAGAAGATTTTTCCGGAGGAGGTCACCCAAGAGCTCTAGGAAAATCTAAACAAGGCAATTCATGACTCTGGGGCTCCCCGGCCAGGGGATAGAATCCTCTTCAATGCTCATGGAGAACTAATTAATTATTATCCTTTCCTGCTTGACCTGAAAGGGAAAGACCTGGATAGGCATCAAGTTTTTGCGGGTGTTGGTCTTGGCTACCTCAAATGGCGGTTCCTGGGAGAGAATTCAGATGACCTGAGCAGGGAGGAGGACCTAATTCAGTTTGCAAGACTCAACGGTATTTTGCCTCCGAAACCAGAAGATGAAAACCCTCATTTGGAACAGGCTCATAGGGGTCATGCTTGTAGGGGTCATCGCGGGTCCGGAATTGGCCATGGTAGAGGTCGCCCACCGAACAGAGGTCGTGGACGTGTGAGGAAGGAGCATTTGCCATCTAAAGCCCACAAGGAAAGTGCAAGGTAGGTCCCCTTTAGCTACCTTAAGCTTTATGTTATGTCTCTCGAGCGGGTTTTTTGCTTTCATCAGTATAATCTCTATTAATAGGGCAGTAAGCTTCTGCCATTTAGACTTTAAATTTTTGTTTTAAAAGGGTTTTCTCATACTTACATATGTTTTTAAGAAGGACTCCTTATGCCTTCTATAGAATGCCTGGTAGCATTCCTTCTTTTCTACTAGAAGGAATTTTGATGCTTCTTTTTTAGATTCTGCTAAAAAAACTATTGCTCTGTAAATTCTATATAATCAATATAATTTGGCTCTGCCTTTACCGATCAAAATTTTTTTATAAAATTTGATATCTTTTGACAAAATTTATATATATTTTCTAAGAATATAAGTATTTACAATGTGAATAAGATATACAAGTTTGAAATATTTGTTAAAAACATGTCCCACAAACTCGTGCTGTTCAATTTCCTTACAGTGAATTTATTTCATTACCTTTTGCAACACTCTCTCGCAGAGAAAGATATCAAAAACAATTTGTAATTTCTATGTGACAACAATTATTCAAATAAATCTATACCTTCCATACTTGAAAATTTCTACAAATCTTTAAGACATTCATTATTAAATCAAAGACATTTTATCTGCACAGAATGTAAACAGTATGCATTTAAATGGGTAAAATGTTTTGTAAGAATCCATTAACAATGCCCTCAAGTTTGAGAGAGCCACTAAAAACGACAGATTAAGCATGTCCATTTAATATATACACATATAAACAGGGTGCATTTTGAAATTCATAACACAATTAGCAAAATCCTCTGCTGATAAATTCTTTTTGAGATCTGTAATCAATATTAACAAAATTAGCAAAATCAGCTAAAGCTTCGGAGGAGCCAAGTTAGCCTAATGTGTTGGCATTCTTGTAAGCTGCATCTTTGATTCTGAATGGTATTGAGTCGCCATAGTAACGGTGCTGAAATCAATTCAAACCCATATTGAGATCTAATTTGGCTAATCACAATAAGGTACAACCATATGTAGAGTAGAACAAGCAGACCTCAATGATAACGAGAAGAGCCTTGAATTCAGGCGCAATGTAGAACATAAGGCCGGTGTTTTGAGTAAATCATTCAATATATCCTTCATTTCTTGTATAAACGAAGATTGGAGAATTGGATGAAGCACCAACCCAGTATTTTGGGTTGATAAGATACTTCTGTTGAAATGCAACATAGCTTTAAAGTGTGAAACTGAAATGGTCTAAAGTTTGTGTGAAGTATTTGAGATCATATTGTGCAGATGGGAAAAGTTATAGTAGCCAAGAAGAGGCTGTCATAAGTGTAGAGAAATCCAACAGAGGCTATCGTATTTCATCAGTGTCTGCAATTAATCCAATTTTGTTTTTTCTTTGAAGAGAAAAATGATTAAACATACGGCGTTATGTAAAGAGGGAACAAAATTCATAAAGCTCAACTAGGCTGCGCCAAAACATAATATAGAATTTGGCATGAGATGCAATTGAGGCTCTCTTGGCAATCTACGCATCTGTAAAGGTCTCCGCCAATTATTATAGCCTGATACAGTATAGATTGTTTGGTAAGATGTCTTCTACACTGCACTTACAGATCTCAAGAAAGTATTAAGACTTTTTTGTTAATTGTTAACAATATTTAAATTTTTCGATGATGTGCCCATTACCTGATTATTGCGGATATTGGTAAAATTTGGCATGAGGTGCAATTTAGGCTTTTGGCAATCTACTCAATTATAAGGATTTCCTCATTAGTATGTATCATTTTGTACAGTGTCTTCCACAGTAATGTAGTCGGAGATCTGGGGAAAGGATTATGATTTGTTTCAATGTTTAATGTAGCGGAGTCGATGAAATCTGTTATCTTAAAATAAGGAAACTTAATGTGCAAATTCAACCTAGCGAGAAACACAACTTGTTTTCTTTAATGGGAACGACTTTTCCTAAATTTTACATCGAGGCTGGAAAATATAGCTTGAAGGGTGGGCTTGGCAAGCAGTCATTCACCCATAGAACATTGGAGCAAGAGCATCGGCACCTGCTTTAATGGAAGCTGGCCAATCCACACAGAAGCATTTGGGGCAGCCCACTGTTTTGAACTTATATTTCATTGCAGTAAACGCCTCGATTCACCACTTCACAAAGCCACAATGCATTTTTAAGACAAATTTCTTATGGTCAACATCCAAAAAGCGAAAATTGTACGAAGGTAAATTTGCCGCGATTTGGTCAGAGTTGTGCAATCATCAGTAAATTAGCCACAGCGATATCCAGCATAGTGACAGCCATTTTCCCACGACTTAGCTGATAAACCCCTGCCAAGCGTTAGAAGATAATCCCTACCCACGCGTTATACAAGTTTTGTCCGGCAATCTGGAACTTTTCTGGCGAACTCCATCCTTTCCCGGCGTGAAGACTATCAGTAAATGGCGCGTGAGACAATTTGCCGGTGGCGGGCTAACCCTGCCCAGGGATAGCCTATCGGCTAAATTAAACCATTTGCTTTATTTAATTGTTGATACTTCTTCCGTTATCTATATGAGTTTTTATATGTCCACCGGCGACCCCTTCGCACTCAGCAGCCTTTATAAATTTTCTGAACTTGAAAATATTTATTTTTGTTGAATGTGTTGCGTTTTCTTTGTGCGCTTGCTATTTAATTTTTCAAATTTTATATTTATTAAGCGGATAGGCTTTTAGTATGGGTTTTTTATTCAAATTTTATATTTATTAAGCGGATAGGCTTTTAGTATGGGTTTTTTAGTCCAGAAAATTATCACCCTTCCGGCGTCCGCAAAATTGTCAGCCTTTCGGTGAAATCTTTTTCGGCATACTTTCCGAACATGTTTTCATTTTTTCCTGGCACATTTTCCATTCCACGTTTTCACATTTTAATAAATAAATAAATTGATTGTAATTATAATGGTTGTTTTTTTTAAAGAAAGTTCTAAATTTACTGATGACTGCGGACATCTAAATTTATTGTTTTCACATTTTAATAAATAAATAAATTGATTGTAATTATAAAGGTAAATTTGCCGCGATTTGGTCAGAGTTTTTTTAAGAGACAAGTTCAGGTCTTCACGAGCGAGTAGAGCATTGGAACGCCTCCATTTTCTTATCTTGTTGAACTCTAACAGAGATTTTTTATATTCTGTTTTTCATTATTTTAAGTCGAGCGAAGAGGAGGATGCGCTTGCCAAAAGAGCCCTCGCCCATGCTTATATACCTGACTATTGGGAGGGATATTCTCTGCTTTGCACAGCCTTTGCTTTGCCCCCTAATGGAAAGGTTGGTCTCTCATGGTCCCATGGATTCTTTCATATGTTTTAATTTGTTCTTCCGCCCCAAATTTGTGTTTATCATTCCACCCTCTAAGGTAACGCCCCATTCTACCTTTATTCTCAATTTTCCTACAAACTCTGCTCATTTTTTATCACGAAGTCGTTGACAGTATAACACAATTTCTTGCCATGGGTCGCCTTGGGGTTCATCGAGAGTTTATTTTTCCTTGCAATGTTGCTTTTTTGGTTCATCTCATTTTAAATTTATGTCTGCTCCGGTAGGCTTTTTAAAAAAAATTTCGCTATAGACACTGGAATTGCTTGGCGACATAAGAGAAGAATTTTGTGAAGGATTTGCAGAAAAACTTCATAATCTTGATATGAAGAAATATACATCATATTGGTAAGGTCTAATTTTCATTTAATTTTTCAGATTTGAGGCAACCGCTCCAAGGCGCTTAGTTATTTTATTTTAGATTCATTTCGTTATAAAAATAATAATAATATAAAAATAATAATAAAAATTACGTTCTTATAACATTTAGTTTGAGACAGTTATATGATAAAATAGGTAGGTCTTAGACAATCCTCATATTTTAAACTTCAAAAATTCCTCTCCACACTTTAAACACTATGCATCTTACTCCATCACAATTTATGCAATTATGCTTTAAGGAAATGCATCATTGAAAGGTTTTTGAATGTTGGTTTAAATTTCTGGAGAAGGTATTTCAATATGATTAGAAGAAACAGTGAATGGATAAATTATTGATTTAATGATGAAAAAAATAGATAAAATGGATGGATTAAAGTGTTTTTACAATGAAAAGATCAAGTAGTAAATTCATCTACAAAATATTTAATAGAAGTGGTTTTAATTCAAGAATAAGTGGAAATTTCATAAATGATTTTGTAATTTGCATTGTTTTCAATTGAAGAGGATTGGTATAATTAGAGGGAGGATTGGTGCAATTAGTGTTTATCATAAATGGGTTTTTTGTATTAAAATCTAATGAATATTAGAGTTTATGATTCAAATTTAAATGTTTTAAATTTTATTTTTTTATTTTTTTTTATGAAAAATATTTAGACATCCCTGGCACTCGATTTTAATAAATAAATAAATTGATTGTAATTATAATGGTTGTTTTTTAGAACTAGTTTGGGCTTTTTTTGAATTTAGTAAGTCTTTAGATTAAACTAAAATAATGAAGGTTTGAGTTGAATAATTCAATTCAATTTTTTCATATAAAATATTATACTTGTTATTATTTTTTAAAGTATTTTTCGGACTCAGTGGTTATTGGACTAAAAATATTAAGTCATTAAATATCATATATGAGGTAATATGCATTATTAGTTTTCTGGTATTTGTTTATTTGTATGTGAATTTAATTATATTAGTTTGTTTGTTTGTATTTTTATGTAGATTTAATTATGTAAATTGATTTTCTTAATTTTTTTTCTTATGATCTATCATTAGGATCCTTTGGATGGAATAGAAAGAGGGTAAAAACTATGATTTTTAAGATGAGATATAAATAGGGAAAAAATGTGGATCATTTAACTTCAGAAGCTAAATATAATAAGAGAAGATAAAAGAGATGGCAAAAAGAAAAAAAAAAGTATTGTATTATATGAATACCACAACTTAAAAAGTTAAAACAAAATATTGTGTTATAAAATAAGGATTGTTTCACTTCAAACTTAAAAATTATAAGAGAAGATAAAGGAGATAGTAAAAAGAAAAAAAAAATGTTGTATTACATGAATACCACAAATTAAAAAGTAAATAGAAGAAACTAATTTTATGAATTAAACCTTGAATACAGGAAACTAGTTCTATGGATTATTATTATTTTTTAAATAGTAAAGTTTTGAATAGCAATAATTAGAATATTAATCAAATTAATCTACCTTTTGGACACTAGATTTTTGGGAGCCACAATCACTATTAATGTGGACTAACAAGCCTTCGTGATAAGAACAAGGTTAGATTTGGTTGTCATAATATTACTTAGTGATAACTCTACAAGATAATATTAAAGAAATATTTAAAATGTTTAATTTACTATCAAATAGATATTTATCAAACAAATATACAAATAAACTATATAAATATTGTTTATTATAATTCATTTTCTTTTAATTTTTTTTATTTTAGGAAGTAATAGCTATTTGTAAATCCATTTTGATTAGAAGAATAGTAAAATTATATATATTGAATTTGAATATGTTTCTAAATAAAGTAGTAATGAATTCATATATGTTTTAATCATTCATATATAATTGTTATTTTTTTCATATTTAAAAATATTGAAGTTATCACAAAATTTTGCTTATGTGAATAAAGTAGTAGCGGGCAACTATTTTTTGCTAACTCAAAAAAATTTTGCTAACTCAAAAGATTTTTGCTAAATCCATATAGATTATAAATCTATACGAGGTATTTTCTACAGCAAGTCAAATTATGATATTGCTATCAGGATTCAACTATGTAGTTTTTGAGTCAAATTTATTGACCCATGATTCATGAGAAGTGGTTCACAAGAACCCATCTCTAATAAGAATGAATGGTCCACATAGAACTGATTACATCTAGGTGATGCTCACAAAGGTGAAGCATTGGGCCTTTCTAGGAGGTCACCCATACCAGTACTATTCCAACTCAAGCATGCTTAACCATAGAGTTTCCTCCAAGGTTAAAACCACTTAGCTTGCAACCCCATTTGCAAAACCTTCAACAAGTGTTGTGCCTTATGAACCATTCATAATAGAGACCCTTTAGCTCATCAATTGATAAGTAGGAGGTATTTTCCACAGCAAGGCAAATTATGATATTGCTACCAGGATTCAACTATGTAGTTTTTGAGTCAAACTCATTGACCCATGATTTATGAGAAGTGGTTTACAAGAACCCATCTCACATGAGAATGAATGGGCCACATAGAACTCATTACACCTAGGTGATGCTCACAGAGGTGAAGCATTGGGCCTTCCTGGGAGGTCACCCATCCCAATACTACTGTAACTCAATCACACTTAACTATAGAGTTTTCTCCAAGGTTAAAACCACTTAGATTGCAACCCCATTTGCAAAACCTTCAGCAAGTGTTGTGCCTTATGAACCATTCATAATAGAGCCCCTTTAGCTCATCAATTGATAAGTAGGAGGTATTTTCCGCAACAAATCAAATTATGATATTGTTAAAAGGATTCAACTATGTAGTTTTTGAGTCAAACTCACTGACCCATGATTTAGGAGAAGTGGTTCACAAAAACCCATCTCTAATGAGAATGAATGATCCACATAGCACTCAACCATTTGAATTGCCCATACCCCCCTCCCTCTTTATTCTATCTTATTCTATCTCGAGCCCTAGATTACTATTGCTCCTCTTTTCTAGCATATCTTTCAGCTTTGATGGTGACCAGAAGGTAGTTAAATATCTTTGAAGAGATTTAAAGTTTATGGGAGGATGGTTGATGGAGTAAGAAGCATAGTTTAGAAGTTTGTTTCTTCTTGATGGCTCTTATTTTGTATGAACTTTAATTTTCATATTTAAGCTTATCCTCTTGATTAACTTTGTCTCTGCCATAGAGGGATAGTCTATTGTAAGTGGATGGCATTGTTCTATAAATTCCTATATTTTCTATGTCATTGCTTTAGGAAGCAAGTTAAGGCAAGAGAAAAGGCTATCATATTGTAAAAATTAATGTACAAGGGAATTTTCATCCAAAGAATAGTCAAGTCCTCAAAGAATAATGACAAAATCGGTATGCTTGGTGATCCTTTTTCACATGCAAATGGATGAAACATAGTATGAAATGATCATCAAATGACAATAGATGCCACAATGTTCTTTAAGAATTATTATGTACAAAGCAAGAGAAATGAGTATACAGAGGATAAAATCAATGAGAAAGGTTCTTCTATCCTCCATGAAGGCTTATTGAGGTAAAAGAACAACTACTAGAGGAGATTTAGTGTAGACTAAATAAAATTTGAATTTATCTCTACTAAAATGATATATGACATTATACTCATAGAGACAACCCAAAAGGCAATGTGCATTATTGAAACCACGATGTCTATTTCAAATCAAGGCATTACTGATTAAAAGGTCTACATCACATAACACATGAATGTCATAGAGAAAAGGGGCAAGATTAGTACTGTTGAGAATAAATACTTGATGGCCTACTAGTTCATTCACACACAAATAATGGCAATGCATGCGTTAAATCCCACAATAGAGGACGACAAGAACCATGAAATGAATTGAGAATATAGTCTCAAAGGGAGTTGACTATGAGCCAAAAAAAAAATGTAAGGAGTATAAAGAGTAAAGAGACATTACTAAGCATGTAAAGGACTCTAAGACTATGTTAGCATTTGAAAGAAAAAAGAGCCAGAAACTTGGATAGGTATGAGGCCCTAGTTGATGGTTGCAGTACATTCCCACAATAGGTATGATAGTTCATTATGTAGAATTCAATGAAGACAGTGATCATAGTGAGTGTATTAGAAATTGGAGACAGTTGTTGACATTTGTGTTCTATATGATCTAGGGTGGAATATATGTTTGGAGGAAGTGTCTATGCTGGATAGTCATAGGTAACAGAATACTACATAGTGAACAAAGCTATTGAGACACTATTGTCCATCTCTGTCTTCAAAAAAGTGGATATATGAGTGGATTCAGTATTTCATTAGATTTTTGTCATTCACTAGCGTAGTATAAAAAAATCATTTCATTTCATGCGAGAAGTACTTCAGAGAAATCTAATTCAAAGAAGGGGGGACTCTAGAATATAATTTGATAAATTTCTTCAATGTTAATTGTTTGTATTTGTGTGAGTGACAAAGAGTTTTGATAGTCATGTATTTTCTATGTTCATAGGTTTTATGTCTATGTCAGTTTGTTGTACCTTTCTATTAGTAAATGCAATTTTGTACAATTTAATCATTTCATATGTAAGGAAAATAAAAAGAAAGTGAAACATTTGAAATAAATAGGCTCTTAATGGGCTATCTTTTGGGTCAAAGTTGTTTTCTACAAAGGTCTATCAAAAGTATCCAGTGTACTTCCTTGGCCAGATTCAAAATTTGTGTTTTGAGACTTGTCCACATTTTTGTAAAATGACTTGGAATTATAAATTTTGGACTTATTTTTTAGCTTCACTTAAATATTATATGCATTCTTGTAGCTATCTCTTAATCAAGTGATTTGGACGAAATCTATTTCAGATTGCATATAGTAACTTGTTTGCATTTTTTTGAAATAACTTGGACCTATCATCTTTCGACTTATTTTTAAGCTTTGCTTCAAAATTATAGGCATTCTTCTATGCTTCTCGTAAGGAAGCGATTTGAAGGAAATGTATCTCAGATTGGATATAGGCAATAAACTATAACTATTAAGCATTACTTTTCAATGTTTGACCCTTCATAGTGCTTGGTATACATAACTTGGCAGTTAAACTATTAAATATTTTTCTTTACCTATACTTTTCGAGTGATATTTATGAACCAAGAACATGCAAAATGTAATTTAGGCTTTATCAAAACTCATTAGACCATTTTTCTCTTAGTATGATACGAATTTGTTCGTAGTGTTTATATTTAAATAAAATGCAATTTCTAACATAATACAATCCAATGTTCCTCATTAATGAAGCAGATGAATTTCTTTTTGCAAAACTTAATTTTCAGTGAATTTAATCATACTCAATAGATCATTTTTATTTTATGTCTTTTGATAATCTTTGAAATAGCTTTCATCATCTTTATTTGATCTAATTCTTCTTCCTCTTCTCTATAATCATATTCAATTTGGTTTTGGTCTAATTCATTATCACTATCACTTTCCTGTATCTTTTTCTACAATATCTAATTAGACTCTCATTTATCTCATCATCTCTATCATTGAATCCATTATATCAATGGTATTTACCACAATAGTTATTCTCCTTGGTGACAACTCTTCCTTGGATCTGGTGCAAGTGCCTTAATTCAATGATCTGCACACAAACAATAAATGATTCATAGATAAGGTGGCTATGACAAGAAGTAAAAAGGAAATCTTAAGAGTACTTTTCATCATTAGGCCTTATGTCAGTAAAGATAGTGGCACAAATCTTAGCAAGAATTTTGTGCAAATCTATCCATATTTTAATATGATTGGAAATAAGGCCAAGATTAGCCAGCCTATTTGCAAATTTACCTTCCTTTTAGAGGTATATATATTTGAGTGTGAAGAGTTGTAATGGTAAAAAATGAATATTATATTAATTTTAAAAAATATAAAATATTTTTTAATTAGAATTTCAGATGTGATAATATTATGAGTAAATTCAATTCATATTTATATTATTATATTTAACTCTATTATCATTTATTCTTAAAGATTGACCTTAAGTTGTAGATATCTTATTTATTAATTTTGATTGAATTGACAAACATAAATTTCATTTATGTTCTTTGTATAATTATTGATATGAATCTTGAATTTTATTCTTTGAAATTGATCTAGATTGATAGATTGTTGATTAAATAGATAACACCAAATTTGATTAGGTCACTTCTATAATTGTTGGTATTCAATGTTAACTTCTAAAATTCAAACTATCAAGATTGGCTTTGACACTCGGCACATGCTGACTATGAATAAGTTTATCATCAAATATTTGAAATTTTATTTTTAACAATTTTTTTGAACATTTTTATGCACTACAATGACACCCACCCATCTTTTTTATCCATGTCATTTTAATGACTAGATAGTGCCAAGATATGTAACATTACAATGGCACCCACCCAGTTTTTTGTGTCATTTTAATGACTAGACAATGGATAAGTTACAAATAAGTTAGAGACTAAGATCCAAATTCCTATTATTATTATTTATTAAATGTGAAAAAAACTTATAACGTCGAGAAACAATGGCACCCACCCAACTTTCTTATCCATGTCATTTTAATGAGTAGACAATGAATAATTTAAAAATAAGTTAAAGATTAAAATATAAATAAAAAAATTCTAACTTTTTATTATTATTATTTATTAAATGCAAAAAAAAATTATTTTTTAAAAGAAACTTCTAATTTGAAAAATTATGTTTTTAAATCTAGATTTTAAGAAAATCTTTTTTTTACATGCATTTTATATTCTAAATAAGACTAAATTCTAATAAATATTAACCATATGATGAACGCATTTCTAATGAGGATTTGATCATTGCAATGCCTTTAGAAAGGTGTAAACATTTTCAACTCCAGATATTCCAAGGGCCAAGGTTAAGTTTAACAGGTGAGAAAGTAGAAATGAGCAAAAAGAAACCTTTTTCCGGGGGAGGATGAAGAGAGCTTATCCTCAGAAGAATCATCATCAGAAGAAGACGAGTCTTTTACATGTAGAAATTCCAAAGAAGAGGTTATATCTTCACATGCCTCTTTGAAATCTGCCTTAAATGAATATTGTAAGCAGTTTGATGACATGCAAGCTGATTTGGTTAGAGAGAAAAGAGATAATAAAAAATTGGCTAAAAGTAACAGAGAACTAAAGGAGGAGCTCAAGAGGGCTAAAGAGCGGGAAGAATCTAGCAAGAAAGATCTTAAGAAAATAAAAAACATGTTGCGAAAGCTGTGCAAAACATTTGCTGAAGTGAAAGAAGAATGTGATGAAGTGTGTAATCAACAAGGAGAGAGCGATTGCGACTCTGAAACTTGACTCCTCAAAACAGGCTTATCCTGTAGAATTTTGAACCTGACCTATCCTCTCTGAACCAGTTGATTAACAAACAATAATAGCAAAAAGAATAAATTGCAAAAAGAAATCACAATTCAGAATAAAAAACAAAGTGCCTTGTTTTTTGGAATTGCACACACCAATTTCTTTATTGAAGCTTAATTAAAATATTACATAGAGGCTGTATATATATAAAGAATTTGTAGCCTAGAAGAATTAATAATAACTGCAATTCTAAATATATTCCTAGCATTGCATGGAAAGCTACTAAGGCTCTCAAACTAAAAAAACAACCTACTCCCTAAATTAAGAATACAATAAGTGCATGCACAACATGCTTTATTTACTAAAAACAAATTCATGCAAAAAACAAAACTAAAAATAGTCCTAAGGATTAATGCATGTTGGAGTACGTGCTTTATTTGCATGAATAAACAAAAAACTATTAACTAAATTAGTCTATCTGCATGCTAGAGCAACATCAGTTATCAAGATACTCCCCCTCGATGCTGAGAGGGCTCACAATCTTATCTCGTAGTGCTATAAACTCATCTTTCGCAATTGCTTTGGTGAATATATCTGCTAGCTGACCCTAGGTATTGATGTGCTTCAATTCGACATTCTTCTTCTGCACCAAATCTCGTATGAAGTGATATTTCAAATCAAAATGCTTTGTTATGCTGTGATGAACCAGATTCTTTGCTAACTTGATGGCACTAACATTGTCACAATAAATTACTGTAGGCTGAATTTGTTTTTCTCCAATTTCTTCCAAAACTTTTCTGAGCCAAAGAGCTTGTGTACCTGCTGAGGTAATTGCAACATACTCTGCTTCTGTAGATGAAAGGGCAACAATACCTTTCTTTTTTGAGCTCCAGGTAATTAAACCAAAACCAAAAGAAAAACAATTTCCAGATGTAGATTTACAGTCATCCATACTACCTCCCCAATCTGAATCACTAAAGCCTACAAGATTGAATTTTTCAGAAGAGTAGTAATGAATACCAAAACTTAAATTCCCTTTCACATACCTCAAAATCCTCTTGGCTGCCTTCATATGTATTTCAGATGGATTTGTCATATACCTTGAAACAAGTGAAACTGAATAGGCAATATCAGGCCTCGTGTGGATTAGAAACATCAAGCTCCCCACAATACTTCTGTAAGTTGTCTCATCAACTAAATCAACACCATCATCTTGACATAACAAAACTCAATGAGCACTTGGAGTGGAGGCAAGGTTACAATCAATCATATTAAATTTCTTCAGAATATCTTGTGCATACTTTGTTTGACAAATGAAAATCTCATCCTTACTTTGATAAACCTCCATTCCTAAAAAATATTTCATCAGACCAAGATCTTTCATCTCAAATTCTTTCATCATAGCAACTTTGAATTCATCTTTCATTTTAGAACTACTACCCATATACAAAATATCATCAACATACAAACTTATGATAAGAATATCAGTACCTTCTTGTTTGTAGTAAAGGGTAGGATCACTCTTACTTCTTTGAAAGCCATTCTCCGGAAAGTATCCGTCAATCCTGGCATACCACGCTCTTGGTGCTTGCTTGAGGTCATACAAAGCCTTCTTCAACTTGTAGACATAATTATCTTTTCCTTCCACTTCAAAACCTTGTGGCTGCTCCACATATACTTCCTCTTCTAAGTACCCATTCAAGAAGGCACTTTTCACGTCCATATGATGTATGCTCAACTTCTTCTGAGTTGCTAATGAAATCAACATTCTTATGGTCTCTTGTCTTGCTACTAATGCAAATGTCTCTTCATAATCAATTCCATACTTATGTGTGAAGCCTTTAGCAACTAATCTTGCCTTGTGTCTTTCAACACTCCCATCACTGTTAAATTTGGTCTTGTAGACCCATTTGGTGCCAATTTTTTTCTTCTCATGCGGGAGTTCTGTTAACTCCCAAGTATCATTCCTGTGAATGGAATCCATCTCTTCTTCCATGGCTTTCACCCAAACTTCACTAGTACATGCATCTTCAAAACATGATGGTTCAAAATCAGCCTTGGCTAATAAAGCAAAATTCACTGTCTCACCTATTGGGTTTTCTTCATGTACTTGATTTCCAATCTTCTGGTAGATATCACTCAATCTCCTTATCTTCCTTGTAGAACCTGGAGAAGAAGGTGGACTTGAACTTGGTACTAAAGAACTTGATGAAGGATTGCTTGGTGGAGTTAAACTACTAGATATAGAAACATTAGCTGGCTGCTCATGATCAATATCAGCAATTATATCATCATTCAAAATAGATTTTGGCTTCTCAACATGGCCTTTTTGATGACCATAAACTCCCCCTTCATCAAAAATCACATCTCTTGAGACAATAAGCTTGTTAGTGAGGGGATTATACAATCTATAAGCCTTGCTTTTCTCACTATATCCAATAAAAATACATGACTCACTCTTTGCATCTAACTTCTGTCTATTTTGATCAGGTACATGCACATAAGCCAAACAACCAAAAACTTTGAAATGATTAACATTAGGCCTTTTACCATACCAAGCTTCATAAGGAGTCATCTATTCTAGTGCACTGGTGGGGCTACGGTTGAGGATGTATACTGCTGTAGCAACTGCATCTCCCCAATAAGAATTGCTCAATCCCTTGGTTTGTAACATGCACCTTGCCATTTCAACCATAGTACGATTCTTTCTTTCAGCTACCCCATTTTGTTGAGGTGTGTATGCAGTAGTAATTTGCCTCCTGATGCCATTAAAATCACAATAACTTTGGAAAGCCTTTGATCAAAACTCTCCTCCACGATCAGTCCTTAAACATTTGATCTTGCACCCTTTTGCATTTTCCACAAGGGCTTTAAACTTCTTGAATGTGTCCAAGGCTTCATCTTTGGCCTTCAAAAAATATACCCAACAATTTCATGAGTAATCATCAATAAAAGTGATGAAATATGATGACTTACCCAAACTCTTAGTCTGCATAGGACCACATATATCTGAATGAACAAGCTGAAGTGGGTGATGAGCCCTCCATGCATTGCCCTTTGGAAACTTTTCTCTTGCATGCTTTCCTTCAGCACAACCTTCACAAACCTCCTTGTGTTCCTCAACCTTGGGCAAACTAGAAACTAATGCATGCGAGGTTAGAAACTTTAAACTATGAAAATTTAAATGCCCATACCTGAGATGCCATAACCAACTTGAATCCTCATAAGCCATATTTGCCAAACTATTGTTATGTTCACCAAACCTCAAGGGGAACATCCTATTTCTTGTCATAGGAACAACAGTGATCACCCTATTATCCTTATTCTTATCATAGATAGTACAAGTCTTATTCTCAAAGACTACTTTATAATTTTTCTCACATAGCTACCCAACACTTCACAAATTGTGCTTCAGTTGTGGAGTATAATAAATATCATGAATACTCTTTATACCTTCTTTTGTTTGGACCTCCATAGATCCTTTGGCAGCAACCTCCAATGATTTATCATCACCAAGCTGGATCTTGGATTTGAAACTTCCATCCTTTGTTGAGAATAACTTCTCATTCCCTGTCATATGGTTAGAGCATCCAGAATCTAGGTACCAAACATCTTTACTAGTATTTTCACCCTTTGCATAAGACAAAAATAAGTGATCAAGAGGATTCTCACTACTTTCTTGAGCATAGTTAGCACTTTTACCTTCTTTCAATCTGCATTCTCTTTCAAAGTGGTCATACCTATTACAATGGTAACATTGAACATTTCTCTTATCAAATCTGCCTCTACCTCTTCCTCTGAAACCACCACTTCCTCTTGAGCCACCTCTTCCTCTACCTCTTGAAGAATTTTGGCTTTGCCCTTTACCTTGGCCTTGATTGATTTTGGCACTACTGCTGCTTGCATCTTCATTTTTTATGATTAACAATTAAGAGGAAAATGCTTTCTCTACACCTTCAAAAGAATCTTTCAATCTTTCTTCATGAGACATCAGGGATCCAACCAGTTGATCAAACTAGAGTTTTCTCAAATCCTTGCTTTCTTCTATGATTATTGCTACATGATTCCATCTGGGTGTCAAAGATCTCAACACCTTTTTAATCAAAACTTCATTGCTTACAATTTCCCCAAGTGTAGTCATTTTATTGTACCACATCTTTGACTCTAACACAATAATCACTTATACTTTCAGCTTCTTGCATCTTCAAATTTTTGAATTCTCTCTTCAATGTCTGAAGCTTGACCACTTTAACTTGATCACTACCCTGGTAAGCTTCTTGTAGAGTCTTCCAGGCATCTTTGGTTGTTGTTGCTCCTGATATTCTTGGAAATAAGCTTTTATCAAGAGCTATTTGAATGTGAAACAAAGCTTGGGCATTCTTTTTCCTTGCTTCCTTTCTTGCTATTTTGTCATTGGTTGTAAGGGCATTCCAATCAACTGGCTCCACATAACCTGATTCAATAATCTCCCACAAATCTTTTCCAATCAAAAAGGTCAGCATCTTAATGCACCAATAATCATAATCATTCCCATCAAATTCTGGAATAGGCATATTGTTAGAATTCGACATGATTAACTTTGGCGAAATTCCAACAATAAAACTTTAACCCAAAACAATTTTACCTGCTCTGATACCACTTGTAGAATTTTGAACATGACCTATCCTCTCTGAACCAGTTGATTACCAAACAATAACAGCAAAAAGAATAAATTGCAAAAAGAAATCACAATTCAGAATAAAAAACAAAGTGCCTTGTTTTTTGGAATTGCACACACCAATTTCTTTATTGAAGCTTAATTAAAAAATTACATAGAGGCTGTATATATATAAAGAATTTGCAGTCTAGAAGAATTAATAATAACTACAGTTCTAAATATATTCTTAGCATTGCATGGAAAGCTACTAAGGTTCTCAAACTAAAAAAACAACCTACTCCCTAAATTAAGAATACAATAAGTGCATGCACATGCTTTATTTACTAAAAACAAATTCATGCAAAAAACAAAACTAGAAATAGTCCTAAGGATTAATGCATGTTGGAGTACATGCTTTATTTGTATGAATAAACAAAAAAACTATTAACTAAATTAATCTAGCTGCATGCTAGAGCAGCATTATCAACATATCCTATGGTCTGATTTTTAAAAAAACTGAAAATTTTACTGTTTTTGGCTTTTTCTCATTCGGAGTGTTTATAACTGGGTTCTAGCTAACATTCAAAGACAGTGCAGTTCCATGCCAATCCGCCATTTGCATGTTGTTTTCTCTGACATGCTTTGTTTGATATAGATTCAGTTTGTGTTAGATTTGTGTTTTGATGTGCTGTTGTAGTTGTCCGAATATTGTATGCAAAATTGCATGAATAGTTTGTTATCTTCAAAATAAACTCCTATTATTATCGAGTTAAGTGCAGCGAACTAGTCGTTCTTTTAAGGCTACAAATTGCTTGCTCAGTCTATATGTATTTAACCTCAGCGCTGTGTTTGCTAATAAGCTTCAATTAAAATTCTGTGCAACAGTGATATAATGTCCAAGAATTAGCACATAATTCTCTGCATTAGATCTTTGCCGGAAATCGATGAAATATTTATTTTCATGACTGTTTATGTGGTTTTGTTCGCTGATGTAAGTGTTTTTACCCATTGCCGTTACTTTCACTCTGCTGCTATTTTTTGCTTATCCGCTGATTCAGGGACAGGACTGTTTAAGAATCTTCACGCAGCTCATACTTTTGCCAGGGTTTACTGATTTATCGATGAACAAATTCTTGAATAAAGTCTCCTGACGAATGAGCGAATAGGAAAATTTTAAAACATTCCCTAATGTTACGTTTTGAAAAGATTCTATTTTAATCTATTGACTCAGATGGTTATGAATTTTGTATCAGTTCCTCAAAAAAATTATTTGTTTTCAGGTAGCATATGTGAAATAGTTCACGTACCTTGTCTATCCTTGCACATTTTGCATGCATGCCTGCATCCACACAAGAACAGATGGCTTCAGGCCCCCTCTTCAACCAGGCTTTCTGTCTGTCTCCCTCTCTTCGATTGATGCTTGTTTCATTTCATTGCAGTGTGGGTGTAAGGACATAACCCTCCACCTGAGCACATTCTATTCCCATCATTTTTCAAGAAGCCTAAAATGCCCACACAAATAGTGAAGCCCACCAGAGATGCTCTGATGACTCTTGATATAAAGATTATTGTAAATGCTCAAAATCAGGGAAACACAAGGAAAGAAGGTCAGTAAGAGTCCATTTTGTGCATATCCTATAGTGTACTCTAGGGGCGTGTCTTATAGTGGGAACTACATGATAGGGATGAAATTTCCATTACTGGTTATTTGCTAGCTATTTTGAGCCCCCATAGCCCATCAGTTTTGTTACTGTCCAATCTCAGGACACTAGTTTTAAAATTTGTGGTCATATTCTATTTTTCTTGTCCAAAAAATATTGCACTTCTTTGCTAAAAGGTTCAAGCTGTTTTTCCTCTTATTCATTTGCAAATTTTGTTTATTATATATCTCTTTTCGGATTTCTTGCTTCTGTTTGAGATGTATCCTTTTGTTTTGCAGACTACATCATCCCTATTGTGCAATATTATGTGCCCATAAAGCTCCTAGACATGTTCAATATCCTTTGGATTTGCTGACTACATCATCCCTATTGTGCAATATTATGTGCCTATAGACTTGGCCACAATTGAAGAAACCCTCGTATAACTGTATAGAAAACCGAATAAGTTGTATAGGTTATTCAAGTTTTAATCCCTCAGTGACGCCTCAACCTATATGTCTCTATTTTTGGTTTCCTCAAAATCATGTATGAACATGTTCCTTTTTGGTTTCCTCAAAATCATGCTCGAGCATGTTTCTCAAATAGTTGCCCTGACTCCTTTCAGCTCACACGCCTTGTCTACGCTAGCAGATTTTGCATACATTTCTACAGGTGAAGTATATCCACAGCCCCCCACTAGCATCTAGTTTGGGCAGAGATTTTGACACTTTTCTTATGCATCACTATGAGGGAGGCAAATCAGGAATAACTACTACGCAGAGCCATGCTATTACCTGCACTTGGCATACCTAGGAAATAGACAATTTGTCAGTATTTTGTTGAAATAGAAAGCCTCGAATTTAAGCTATGCAAGTACCATTCTTACTGCTTACAATATATACTATCTCAATGCATACTCTTAATGTACAAAATCTAGGACTGTGAATCTTAAAATTGCCTTTAGCTCGCCAAAATTTAAAATTCATTGATTTGAACAGCTGAAATGCTGTTTTAACAAATTCCTATTATAGAAGCTTATAGAGGTCAAGTGGGCATTGTCAACTTCGTCTATCTCTACCAACTTGCTATTATAGCAACTTACACAGGTCAATTGGGCATTGTCCACTTTCCCTATCTGCACCAACTAAAAAAAAAAAGATGGAAACACTGAAACACTCTCCCAAATGGTTGTAGCTGGATTTAGAGCCGCTAGTTGTAGGAGGCATAATAAGAAAATCGATCTTGTAAGACATTTGGTCTTATACATAAAACTATAAATTAATTAAGCATTATATCTTGCAAGAACAAAAAAAATGCTTTGCACTCTAGTTTTGAAGGTAGCTCTTTATTTTTTAATACCTATTAGTTACACATGTTGTATAGAATTGTTATTAACAAATAATGCTACCAATCATTTCCATAGATACATATCAGTATTATGATCAATATCTAAATCAACAATTCCCTAGATACCATCCATGCAATCTATTGCCAGGACTGAAACTGCATTGCAACATGTGTTAAACTAGTAAAGAGATTTCAACATTTTAAGATTAACGATTCCTGAGAATCCCATTGGAAATATAACCAGACGTAAGCAACCTAGAAGATTGTGTGTTTTCTCTTGAACTAAACCATTATTGAATAGGCCTCACGTATTTCTAAACTATTTTAACTTGGTAAATCTAATATGAGGTTTCTTATCAAACAATTGTTAATGTGATCATCTATAGTTATATTTTAAAGTACATTCAAAATCGAACTAGACATTATACAAATGTTTATTCTTATGGATGTGGAACTTTGATGAGTCATAATTTTCCAACAACGAAAAAATTTCTAGATAGAAAAAATGTGTAAGTTTTCTGCAAATAAAAAATCCTCTCAACAACCAAAGAGTACAATAGAATTTTTCATTTAGTTTTGTCCAAAATCATTGAACAGAATGATGAGCCAATGGGCAATGAACCATGAATGTAAAACACTCAGAAGGTTTAGGTTCTACAAATTTTTCTCTTTTTGAATCAAGAAGATACATATTGCACTGAATACAAAAATTTAACATTTAACATATTATTGACACCAAAATGATGTCTGAAGTGTTTCACATTCTTGTTTTTGACATTTATAGACAAAATAGTTAGTTTTTAGAAAGTACAAAGCTTTCCTTTCTTCATAGAAAATATAGGAGTTCTCTATTGCAGTTAGATACTTCGCAGAACCATGATTAAAATGCTTTTAAGATCACTGAGCAAGACTGATAAGTTTCATTGCAACAAATTAGAAAAGTGCATAAGTTAAATCATGCAGAGATTTATTATCCGATGAGAGTCATAAACCTATTTTTGATAAATAGTAAGTGAGGATACCAACACTAATATGTCTTTATTAATGCAAATAGAGCACGAAACAATCTTAACCAGAAACAAATTCCCGTACACAATACAGTATGTTGATTGAATTTGAGAAGAAATGTTCCCTCATGACACTGCTGTTATACTGTTTCATTCAGTAGCTAATTGTCTAAGGGATTAAAATGTTTGGTTCTAGTTCCAATTTAAAATTATTGTGACTAAATATATCTATGATGGAAAGTGAGAACTTGAATTGTATGTAAGATGCTTGTATATAATCACTATTCTTTCTCTTTCAATGCAACATTCAAGGGTAGTGTGTAATTATCATGTTTCATGTTATTGCCCTGTTGACTTTTAAGAATGTCCCAACTTTGCATACCAATCTTTGTAGATAATATTCCGAAAAGAATCGTTTATTTGACAGTATTCTACGTTTTCTTCACCATTCTAAAGACAGTGGTTAGCTTAGTACATGTATTGTTTCCAAATTTGGATATCAGGTCTGCATGCTTTTTCTTATGCTGAAATAGCCCTCTGGTTAATCCATCCAAAGAGATTTCCATCTGGAGTAAAGGAAATTGGTCAAGAAAGAAAGAAACAAATTATCAAATGCTATGTCAATGTATACTGCAGCAACTGAAATTGGTCAGGAAAGAAACCCAAGGGATACTGATAAAATTGTTAGGAAATCAGCTTTTCAATTATCTAATATGGAGATGCCAAATGTGCAGTATTCCTTTTGTTTCCTACCTCGTGATTAAAAGATGATCACGCCTCTTCTTGTGGCATGAATTCTGCAAGTTTAAGTATGTTCTGTTTTATTTTACATTAAGAAGAAATGCCTTGATTTAAAGTTTCTTGCTTAATATTTGGAATATAGCAACAAATTATTGTAGTAAACATTCAAAGCCAGTTATATTTTTGGTGCAAGCATTCAATGCTGTACTAAGTGAAATCATTTGCTATTAAAAGATTCAACAATCTTTAACTTTTAAAAGCAGGTCTAAAATATAACTATAAACTGAAATAATAGCACAAAACATGGTAAAACTGAGTACTAGATCAGAGAGAAAAGACTAAATAATCTAGCTTTTGGGTGTGTAGCATCATGGGGGTCCAAAAAGTGGCAATGGAAAAAAGTGCATTTTAAACTTTGCCAAACACACCAAATTTTGCTTTGATTTTTTGTATGGGCTGAGTAGAATTTGAATTTTAGTTTGTTAATACCAAACCAAAATGTAAATCCATTAATAATGGATATTATTAATAGATATCCTTTATTAATGGATATATTTAATCAAAATAATGGATAGATAGTTATATCTATCTCTACATATATCCCCCTATTTCTATTCCTTTCTCTCCCTCTCGCACTCTATCCCTATCACTCCCTATTTCTATAGCTCTCTAATAACCTCTCTTCTCTCTATTTATCTTCCCCCTCTACCTTTTTCTACCTATACATATTTATTACTTGTCTATATTACTTTTTTTCTCTCACTCTTGTCCCCTTTATCTTTATCTTCCTATAGATATATCTTCATGTATATCTATATCTCATTATCTCTAAATATATCTTATTCACTCTTATCTCTCTCTCCATTTGTCCTACTCTCTCTAACACTTTCTATCCATATCTATCTCTACACCCATCTTCACATCTATATCTCTTTCACTATCTATCTCTCTTTTTATATCTTCCCCTATCAATATATCTCTTCCTCTATACATGATTAATCTACCTCTCCCTCTCTTTCTTTATTTCCCTCTCCATGTATCTCTTCCTTTCTCTATTTTTACATCTTTATTTTTTCCATCTCTCTATGTCTCTAGCTCTTTCCCTCCATCCTTCTCTATACCCCCTATATATATCTCTATCTCTCTCTCTTTCTCTCCCTCTCTATCTATCCCTATCTATAATCTCTATTTCTCTCTTTATTACTCTATCAAACTATCTCCATCTCTCTATCTATCCACATTCCTCTTCCTTTTTGTATCTCACTCTCTGTACTCCTCTCTATTTGTACCTCTCTATCTCTTTGTATATTTATCTTTGTCTTTACATCTCTCGTTCTTAGCATCTATTCATCTCCCTCTCCGTTTGTCTTCATTTATATCTCCATCTTCCTCTCTCCTTTTCTATCTCTAGATATGTCTCCCCATTTCTATCCATTGTTGTCTTTCAGTCTTTCTCCCTCTCTATTCATTGACCTTAATATCTATATATATTTGTGTCTCTATCTTTTCTCTAGGTATGTTTATCTCTCTATTTCTCCTTTTATCTCTCTCTCTCTCTCTCTCTCTCTCTCTCTATATATATATATATATATATATATATATCTTCTACCTCTATTTATCTCTCTCTCTCTCTCTTTATTTCTATCTCATTCTCTATCTCCATACCCTTTAATCTTTATTATCATCTATATAGATCTCTCTCTCTATTGGTAACAAGGCTTGATTATCTTTCTAATTAAGATATTTTTGTGTTAGCTATATTTGGATCTTAGTTCTTGATGAGGTGGGTGGAGTATCTTTTCCTTGAAGGGAGAGGGAGAGGGAGAGAAAGGTATGAGAGAGAGGGTAATTAGGGGAAGAGAGAGAGAGAGAGAGAGAGAGAGAGAGAGAGAGAGAGAGAGAGAGAGAGAGAGAGAGAGAGAGTCGGGGGTAATTAAGGGGTAGGAGGAGAGGAGGAGAGAGAGAGTTGGGAGTAATTAAGGGGTAGTAAGAGAGGTGGAGAGAGACAGAGAGAGGGAGATAAAGAGAGAGAAATTAAGGGGAGGGGATATGAGGCAGAGAGAAGTATCGACAAAGGGAGAGGTGAAGAGAGGTTAGAGAAAGAGAGGGTAATTGAGTGGAAGATAGAATGAGAGAGATAGAGAGATATGGGGGTGATTAGGGAGCATGAGGAGAGGGGATAGAGGCAAGTATCAATAAAGGGTGAGGAGAGATGGGGAGCGAGGTGGAGAGAGAGAGAGAGAGAGAGAGAGAGAGAGAGAGAGAGAGAGAGAGAGAGAGAGAGAGAGAGAGAGAGAGAGTAATTAGGGGGAAAGACAATGAAAGAGAGAGGAGGAGGGAGAGGTAGAGGGGAGAGAGGGAAGTATCAACAAAGGGAGAGGGGAAGAGAGCTTAGAGAGAGAGAGAGAGAGGACAATTGGGGGGAGAGGGAAGTATAAAAAATGTTGTGTACTCTGAGGACTCGTCGAGTGAATCCTCTGACACCTCTAATTACCCTGAAGGATCCCAATCTTCTCACCCTGTCACTGACAGAGAGAACATGCCTAGATTCCCCAAAGACCTCAAACAAGATGACCACTATTTTAAACTAGATAGGGAATTTCCTGATGATTTTTTAGCTATAGCCAAGAATAACACGATAGACCTCTTTATGGTTCTTAAATGGGTATTTCATGAAATCAAATAAATTAACCTAAAGAACAAGGTAGTTTCTAGCAAACTAGATGAGATGGTTGAAAAATGGCAACCTCAAAAGGCATACTTTGGACCGAGCAAGAGAAGCTATCCATGGTGGAGTGTCTACAAAGAACTGTGGGACTTATGGAAAAGATGAAAAAAGAAAATGAGAGACAAACCATGCAGCTGGAAGGGGAAGTTAGCAAAATTAGGGAAACTTTGAATGCTATAATGAAACAAAGCCACAAGATTGTCAATAACTCTGCGACCACTATCAATACACTGGTGGATAAGTTGGATAAGTCCCAACAGGGTTCACTGATCATGGACCTTGATGTTGATAGAGAAAAAGGTAAGAAAGAGGAGTCTTGTCCCTCCAACAGAACCAAAGCCAACCTGAAGAGAAAGGTGGAGTCCTCCAATCAGAAGTTCTAGGACTTAAAAAAGGCGGCCCAAGAGATGAACACTCTAGAAAATGAGATAGCTAAGATTTTAAAGTCTTTATGTTAATGTTTATCTAGTTTTGGTTTTTGTTGTTTTTTCCTTTGGTTTGTCATCTTTTTGTTTGTTTGATAAATTTTCTGTGTTGGTGAACTCTGTGGTTTTAAGTTGTAACTCTATGGTTTCAAGTCCCTATAAAACCCTTTTTTTCCCTAATAAAAAACAAAGGTTCTATACATAAAAAATAAATTTGGGCAGTTACAAATGCATGTCAATAGTAATAGATATGAAGTGATATTTGTGAGTAGTCTTTTGTGAAGCATTTTATTCCACAATCAATGAGGATTTTATTCAAATAAATATATATTTAATCGATGAGAAGCATAAAATAGATGTTGATGGTCTACATCAACTAGGATTGCTATTTTATATAGAGAGTTTACAAATTTCTTGAAGTAGAAATGGATTTTGATCATGAAAAGTTCTTGATCAGTGGATATCATGGGAGACAAGAAAATAGAGGATTGCAGAGTATTTTTCCACTATGGCAAAGTTTTTTAGACTGTGATAATGAATGATCGCATGACTGACTCTGCCAAAGGATTCAACTTTGTCATTTTCATCAAACCCACCATTCTTGGCACGATTCTACAATAGAACTGTATGTTTCTTTTGCCTTTTCACTACTTTTCTTTTCGAACATTGAGGAATGTATCTCACTAAATTCCTAAGGATTTTCTTTTTTTCTTTTTTCTTTTATCCCTAATGGTTGTTTGATCTTAGATAGATGATTTATCTCACCCATAGTAGGTTGTGGGGAAGAAAGAAAGATATTTTCATTATGGTTTGCTAGGGTTATCTAATATTTTTCCTATAAAGTTTTCTAAAATGTCCATTAAAATACTGCTACTAAGATTATTTTGGCATTCCATGTGACCATATTTCTGAGGCATAGTTAATAAGCATTCTCTATGCTTCCATATTTTGTATACATATCTGCCAAAGAAGTTTCAACTATAATATTTTTTAAAAATACCCCTTCTACTACCTTCAATGGATATCCATACATAGTTTGAATGTTCCCATAGGTTGTATGTATCTTGAACTTGTGGCATTCCATGAAACCTTATTTCTTTTCAGTTATTCATATTTCATATACATGTCTAAAAAAGGACATGGAAATTAGCTTTACAACTACCAATTGCATTTGTTTTGATTATAGGGGAAAACTAGTTTTACAGGGACTAGAAACCCAAAGTCATAATAAAAAAAACATAAAACTATCTTAAACAACAACCATATAAGACCCAACAAAAAAATAGATGCAAAACAACCCATAAATACCTAGGGCATAGAAGCCCCACAAAACAATAACCAAGAACAAAACAAAACTTTTAAACAACAAAAATACAACATTTTGACAAATTTATTATTCTTCTGAATGACATCCTCATTGATATTCTTAACTTTCTTAATGATGTTGTCAAAAGGGGTCATACCCTTACCCTTTCTATGGAGCCAAATTGTTGGACCAGGTAGGGGCTTCTCATTTGCATCTAAATTCTCATCCACATCCTTCAAGGGAGCCCTCTTCTTCTTACAGGCACCAACATCCACAACCTTAGATTTATTGACTATGTCAATGCTACCAATAGTGGATTTGCTCTGAGAAAAATCATGAATAAATTTGACCTGTTCTTTGAGTCTATGAGAACCATCGATGGTATTGTCCATGGCGGACATACTCACTTGCACCTCCGTACTCAAACTCTGTTGAATTTTATAAAAGTTATTTTGTAGAGCCTTAATTCTCTCTTCATGGTCCTCCTTAAGGTATTTAATCCCATTAGACAGGGTATAAATATTCACAATGCTACTGTCTAGGTCCCCATTGGGCGGATTGACCTTCTCCTTGAGATTATTAATCTCCTAAAAAATATAGGTGAATAGGGAATTTTTTCGTTATTCTGTAAATTCCTCAAGTTAATTATTTTACTTTCTTTCACCAAAAATTACATTTCTACTCCATTTATATTATGTAAATTACCTCTTATTCCTAGAATTTCTATTAGCCTTCCCTTCTATGACTTCCATACCTAGTGCAACACATTATTACTATCACTTTCTTTATCTCTCTTTTAAATATAAATTTTAACATTAGATTTCTTTAAAAAAATCATATTCCAACTCACTATTATCATTTTCTCTACATTAATTTGTGTAATTTTCTTATACAATCACTTATTTTCATCAATCCCAACTCATAGTCACTTATTTCTTCCAATGACAATTTAATAACAAGGAAAATGCATCAAGTTTACTATGTAAATCAAAATAATTTCTTGAATAATTCAAATAAATATCTTTCAAAGTTCTTGATGACTCATTTACAAGATTTATTTTGAAACTAAATATAGTCAAATATAGAGCGTGGCTCTTCCTTAACATACAATATCCTAAATATTTTGATAAGGTGAATCAATATAATTTATTAATCTATCTGCTAAAGCTTCACCTCCCCATCATAAATTTGGGATACATAGTGATGTCTTATATCACTTAAAGTATCTCTACTCTAGCATACTGGGACACTGTAATAATTTATATAGAAGTTTAACTATAATAAAATGGGTATGTAATTTAATCAAACAAGAAAATAAGAACAAAAATCAAATAAGCACCTAATTACACTTATAGTGGAGGAACAATGAATTCCACTTATTTTAATCTGTTGTGTTATGCACAATCTACCAAAAAAATGACCACAAGAAAGCGAACTAGAGCTCCATAATTAGGAATATTAGAATTCTTTCTTATACGTTGTTCACAATAAAAGAGTGTATTCCCACAAATGATTAAACATGAGAGTTATTGTTTTCCCTTTACAGATATAAAATTAGAATATTAAATATAATAATGCCATATTATCTTATAAAATGTAATAGTATATGTTATCTTATAAAAAATTATATGTCTATAAATTTATAAAAGGGTCATAATGGATTATATTGTAGTCAATTAAAATAATTAAAAGTGGTTCCTAAAATAATTAAAAGTGGTTCCTCCAACCTCCTTGTCAACCCCAAAATATCAAACACTAAATGTAACATAACTAGCACCAAAAAAAGGCAACACAAGCAACTAAAATAATTAATTTTTATTTTAGAAGATCTATTAAGGTTGTTGGGTGGGAAGGGGTCAATAGTCAACATATGGGTCATGCATTCAAAAAATAAAAAAAATCAAATAAGGAGAAGGCCTTATAATAGAGCAGGCTCCTATCATGGTTAATGGAGTTGATCAAAATGAGCCCTTTAGTCGAGTACTTAAATAGTCATGTCAATACTTATCCCCAAAAAAATACTTAGATCTAAAAAAGGTAGTTAATTATTTAATGTCACATGAGCACACAATTAAACATTACATAGTGCAAAATTATGATCTTAGTTTTTTGGGAACTATTTTAAACACTTTAACAAAAACCATGTTGATGTGGCATCATTGAACGTGTAGACTCAAACCAAATTTTATAATTAGAAAACTTAATAGATAAATTATTGTGTAAATTAGAAAGTGATTTGAAATAATCAAGAATCAACAGAGCAAATTCTTAGCACATTCTTCACTTTGTTATCTTTCCAACGGTTCAAAAGACGCATCAATTGGACCACCGGATTAAAAGTTATGGCTTATGGAAATTGGACAACTTTTCAAAGAGTTTCCAGCTTTCAAATTTGGCTCAAATTCAAATTTTCCAATTTCAAGTTTTGGCACCAGACTACCAAAATTCAAATTTCAAAATGTACTTTTGGCTCCAAACCCTAGAGAGGCTATTTAGGACCCATTTGGGGAAACTTGTAGCAGTTTTTTGGGAGAGGAAAAAGTTGGATTGTGAGAAAGGGGATTTGCAAAAAATTGTATATGTTTTAATGTGTTGCATCCTGTGAAGATTTAATCCTCCTATTTGTAATTACACGTATTGAAAGTAGAATTCAAACAATAAAATAAAAAAAAAAAATTGTTGTTTCTATTGTTGTGTTTTTCAAGTCTCGGGTTTAGCCCTCATCACACTCAATAAAATATTTTGCATTAGTTTTGGTAGTAGATCTATCCAAATCAAACCTTTCAATCACACTTCTCTTGTAATGCCCCATGTGGATACCAACTATCTATGGGAAAACTATCACATGTCTAGAGACTCTACATTCTTTGATAGAAAAATAATAGATAAAATGATTGATACATAATTCAATCAACTACAAACACATGTCAAATGCACTTAAACAATAAGATACAATTGATATAACTATAACAGTTGCATAAGTATTGTGTATATATTAGGTAATGTAACAATAAGTTACACTAACAGTTGATTTTTTTTTAAGTTCCAAATATTTTTTTTAATGTGACTAATGGCATTGGCACTACATGACCTATGGTACCATGTGAAACACTTTTGACCCAAAACCATGAGCCAGTGAGATCACAAATAGGGGACTCCATCCCTATTTAATGGTGTTGAGGCTCAACCACAAGCACATTGGATTAGCAAAGGCACAATCCTATTATGATAATATCCTAGTGGGGGGTTTGAACCTTGGTGGTTACAACAAGAACAATACCACTTAACCAACACACTATGGGAACAAACCCAACAATTAATGTTTTGTTATCTAATACATATGTATTTTCTTATGTGACTTTGTCAAAAAGGGTGTGTCACTTAAAGATGAAATTTATGTCCTATTGATTTTGTATTATTATGTGTAAAAAAATTTACTAGCATGAAAGACATCTAATAACATCTATGACATTGTAAGACATGTAATATCATACCAGAGCATGTATTTTGACCAACTAATAAGGCATAATAATAATGCATTAGAGAGAATATTTTTATAAACAAGTTGTAAAGCTAAAATAAAGTGTCCAAGTTGGTGACACATTTGTAATGTACATGGAATCTCATTCTTAAAATATCCTTGGTACCCACCTTAGAATAAGACATTAAATTCCTAATGAGATTTTTGGTGCCAGATTTCGGGTGCCATACATCTGAGTTATTTTACTAATAGTTTCTCATTTATCATTGATGATCTTCTTGTTTTAATTGTCTATATACTTAGGTTCATGGATGGAAACATAATAGACTTGTGATTTTTAAAGGGTTGTACTACAAATATTTATCTAAATAGAGTTGGTGCAACAAGGAAGCGTATACTAAAACTACATTGTAATACATTGGTGCTCCTTTTGTTGCTTGTTTTTTTATACATATTATGTAAATTTGTGGGATGGAGCTCACAAATTCAAAATTTAAATATAGATTCATAATCATGAATTATTCTTAAGTCTGTGAATTTATCCTCTAACAAGAAATAGATGTAATGCAAAAATCCAAATAGTTTCACTAATAAAGAAGCTCTATGCCTAAGTCCAACAATAGATAAATTACATAATCTTGTTGATTTGACACTTTCTTCAATTGTCAAACTAAATATCATCTATTATATTCAATTTTTAAATTTTATTTTCAAATGACTATTCTCATATATTAATTCAATTAATAATAAATTCAATAGTAGAAGAATTCATTTTTCTTCTAAAATATATTATGTTACCTATTACAATAAATTAAAAAAAGCTCCTTTTGGATTTATTTTTTATTTAAATTCTTTTTTCATAACATTTGACTTCTAAGCTCTCAATCTTTGTCAATTTTAAAACTAGTTTTGAACTCCATACACACCCTTCCCTAAATTTGAATTTTAAGTCTTGGATCTATAGAAGCAATCGATATTAGAAGGATATGTTTACTTAGTTGCCAACTAAAGTTCCAAATATCAAGAGTGATGCAAAATAAATATCATTAAAAGAAATAAAGAGGAAAAGCAATATTTATCTCTTCATTATTATATTTCAAAAAGTAATATATACCATGTTCCCATATGCATGTCAATTTAAGTAACAAGGAAAATGTGTCAATTTTACTAAGTAGATTAGAACAATTTCCTAAATAATTCAAAATTATATCTTTCAAAGTCCTTGGTGACTCATTTACAAGATTTTCAAAATTGAAACTAAATATCGTTAGATATAGAGCATGGGCCTTCCTTAACATATAGTATCATATTTTCAAAATTGAAACTAAATATAGAGGATGGGCCTTCCTTAACATATAGTACCATAAATGTTCTCGTAAGGTGAATCAATAAAATTGGCTAATCTGTCTCTTAAATATTCATCTCCCCATCATACATTTGAGATAGATAGTGATGTCTTATATCACTTAAAGTAGCTCTATTCGAACATACTGGACACTGTAATAATTTATATAAAAGTTTAAGTAGATTAAAATGGGTATGTAATCAAACAAGAAAATAAGAATAAAAATCAAATAAGAACCAAATTTCACTTACAGTGGAGGAACCATGACTTGCATTTCTTTTAATCCATTTTGTTATGCATGATCTACCAAAGAAATGGCCACAGGAAAGAGAACTACAGTTCCACAATAAGAATATTAGAATTCTTTCTTATAAATTGTTGACAATAAAAGAATGTATTTCCACAAAGAATGAAACATAAGAGCTATTGTTTTCCGTTTACAAATATTATATTAGAACATTAAATATAATAATCCCATATTATTAAATGTTATATTATACGTCTTCTTAAATTTCTAAAAGGTTTAGAATGGATTATTATTGATGTCAATTAACTAGGTGCATCTTAAAAGATAATCGATTTAAAAATTAGATTGTTAAAATAATAAAAAGTGACATAGAGCAACTAAAATAATTATTTTTAAGTTGAGAAGATCTATTAAGGCTATTGGGTGGGAAGGGATCAATGGTGGACATATGAAACATGCATTCAAAAAATGAAAATTCAGACAAAGAGAGGGCTTATAGTGGAGTGAGCTTCTATCATGGTTAAAGAAGTTGATCAGAGCAAGTTGCTTACTGGATTACATAAATAATCATATGAATACTTATTATATTGATAATGGACAATGGTATGACTTGACCTAGTAATAAGAAAAAGAAATAGAAGTTATTATAATTTGAAACCCATTTGCATTTTCAACATACCAGACATTATGTTCTCCCGATTCACTCCATGGTTCCAAGCAAATTGGGCAAACATGTTTTCTCCTCTTAGAAAGTTGCTGATCCAGTACTCCTCCTTGATTACATACTTCATCACATTCTTCTTTCACTGCAACAATTGTTGTACACAACTTCCGCACCTTGTTTCTTGTTTGCTCAAGATTTTGTTTGCAAGATTCTTCTACTTCTTTAGCCCTGTTGAGCTCCTCTTTTAGCTTCTTGTTTGTTTTGGCCAATTCCTTATTATCTTTTTTTGCTCTGATCAATTTAGCTTCCATGTGCTTACAATATTCATCAAAGACAGACATCATAGAGGATTGTAAAGACTGAAAATGTTGTAGGGGATCTCTCCCACCTGAATTTCTCTCTTCACTTTCTTCATCCTCCCACCCCACAGGTTCCATTCCGCTCATTTCTACTTTCTCACTTGTTCGATGATAATAATCTTCGCCCTTTGAATATCTGGTGTTGAAAATGCTTATATTTATAGCAAAAGACAGCCAAGAAATGCGGAACGTCGCGCTGGTTGCATTGCCACCGTTTTTTACGAGCAATTATTTGTTAATATCATCCAAATACAATACAAAACACTTGAAATTATTTGACCCTCAGATTTTTGTCATTTTATTTACGTTAGATTTCTAAAAATTTAGGCATGCCACTTTATTTATATTTGCCTTGAATTTTATATTAATTTTTTATTCGTTAATATTAGTTTATCTTTTAACTAATGTTAATATTGTTTGCAACATATCAATTATATTTTATTAGTACTTTAATTCTAATAAATTGAAATTTTTAATTTTAATATTTAATAAATTAAAAATTTTAATTTTAATTTGTAATGAATTAATTATTAACTTAATAAATTTATTAATGTATTTTTTTAGGTAGATAGACAAACAGAGAAGGGAAGATAAATATAGAGATAAATAGGGAAAAGAGAGGAAGAGAGATTGAGAAATGATGGAAAACATAGAGAGATGAATATATAAAGAGCACAACTCTCTCTCTCTCTCTCTCTCTCTCTCTCTCTCTCTCTCTCTTTCTCTCTCTCTATATATATATAAATATATATATATATACACACACAGAGAGAGAGAGAGAGAGGGGGGGGGGAGGGAGATAAAGATATAGAGGATACTCTTCTCTATCCTCTATATCTTTATCTCCCTCTCTCTCTTCCCCCATCTATCTATGTGTATATATCTCTCTTCCTCTCTATCTGTATCTCCATATTTCTCTCACACACAAAAGTTTCATCCTCCCTATCTATATATCTATATCTCTCTCTCTCTCACACACATTTCTTGTTTCTCCCTCCCTATCTCTGTCTCTTTATCTCCACTTTCTCTATGCCTCTCTATTAGTTATCTCTAACATATCTCTCTCCCCAACTTCCCCCTTCTCTCTCCCTCTCTCCCACTCTTCTCTCTCCCTTCTCTAGATATCTCTCTCCCTTTCTTGCCATCCCTCTCTATCTCTCACCATCTCCCTCCCTCGCTCCCTACCTATATACATACATACATACATACACATGCATAAATGCATGCATGTATGTATGTATGTATGTACACACAGAGTGATATGTGTGTGTGTGTGTGTACACAAAGAGATGTGTGTGTGTGTGTGTGTTTGTGTGTGCGTGTGCGCGTGTATGCACACACATATATACATTTCTTTTTCTATTTTCATATATCTCTATCTCTCTGTCTTTCTCTTTCCCTCTCTATATCCCCCCAATCCTCTCTCACCATGTTTTTTCTCTTTAATGGTCCCTCTCGACCTCTCCCCCTCCTCTCTCTATATTTTCTTATATCTCTATCTCTTTATCACTCTATCTCACCATCTATATCCTTTTCCATCTCTTTGTCTCTCTCTCCCTCTTCATCCATATCTTTCAATCTCTCCATTTATATCTCTATATATATCTCTCAATCTTAATCCCTCCTACCTCTCTATCTATCTATCTATTTGTTTCCCTCTTCTTCTCACACTCAATCTTTATCTCTATCACTATCTTCATTTCTTCTCCTCTATCTCTAGACATACATCTCACTCTCTCTCCCTCTCTTTCTTCCTAAAGCTCGATATCTATATTCACTTGCCTCTCTATCTTTATCTTTTCATATTTATTATTTCATCTCTCAACTCTATCTTTGTTTTGTTGTCTATCCATATATCCTCACCCTCTATCTCTCTCTATTTATCACTTCTTATCTCTAGCTTTATATTTATATCTCCCATTCTCTCTTTCCCTATCTATATTGGAATCTCTTTCATCTCTATCTATCTATCTCTCATCTCTCTCTCGCTCCCTCTCTTCATATCTTCCTCTACTTCTCTATATCTTTTCCTTCCCCTTATCCATATCTATATTTATATCTCTTTACCTCTCTCTCACTCTTCTCCATTCTATCTCTTCTTCTTGAACTATCTCCATCTCTCCCTCTCACTCCATCTCTCCCTATTGTAAATATAACATGAGATTGTTGGTAATGGATCTTGATTATCTTCCTCATTTAGAGGTTTTGATTTAATCAACCCTATTAATTTGAACAAATCACTTCTCCATTAAGACCTTTGTTTCGCAAGTAGCATAATTTGTTAAATGGCCTACCGATTGACCTCATGTGCTATACAAATTTATGCAAAATATATACCAAAAAAATCCCTGATTGACCTTCCAAACCTCTTTTGTGTATCCATTGGATGCCAAGGTATGTTGCTAGTTATTTTAAAAGGTATATGAGTTTCTCAATTTATGAAATTAATAGAGAGTGTTTTTATATTCAATATTGTATTTTTTTTCTATCTCATAGACTTAGATGAGGAGAGTGATTCTAAACATCATGAAAAAATATACAAAATGAATCTAAAATTGTTTTCCTCTAACTTTGATGTTGTTTAACATTCACATTTTTCAAAACATATAATAATAATTTTCATCTTTTATTGATGCCCACATTTATGCATATATTTTTGTGTTCAAACTCTTTCAATTTTAAAATTAATGTATGTTGAACAAGAGAATCAAGAGTATTTATTTTTTCTTCTGAAAATTTATATTACTTTTTACTAATGTATTGTAAACCGATTGATCAAGATCCTCTTCCTCCCCTCCTACACTATTCTCACCATCTAGTAGTCGTGTTTATGTTTTATGCTTTGAGCTTTGGTCCTGTATGAATTTTAAGGGTGTGATTTTTTTCAATCCACTTCTTTTTTTGAATATGTGTAATATTATTTTATAAATGATAATATAGACACTAATTCATCGAAAAAATTATTCTGGTGTCAAAAAAATAAATAGATAAAAATACTAAACATAATTTGTATCAATAATTTTATTGACTAATTTATTTAGAAGATAAATTCTATTCACAAATTGATGTAAATTCTTGTTCTTCTTTTCATCTAAATAGATTTTTTTTTGTTAATTCTCCTAAATAATCTCAAATGATAAATAGCATAATAAAAATTTCATACAATTAAAAAACTTTGTTAAAATTATTTCATGCATTTGCACTACACTTCATCTTATAATAATGTAATTGTTGATATTATGAAACAAATTGTCTTGTCTCATATATGGAAAATTAGATGTTTAGGGCATGTACACCAAGATGGGGGACTAAAAATATGCCAACTTTATTTTTTGCCCAATTGAAGTCTTTTGGTGCTTGCCATTTTCGGCATATTCCAAATAGGTTTGGTGTGCCAAGCCTAAGTACTAGTCATCCCAAACCTATTCAGTGAGCACCATATTTGGAGAGTACCAAATTCGGTGCTAGCCAAATGGAAATACACTTTTGAAATTATATTTCTATTTGGCGAGTGTCAAATTTGATGCTCATCAAATATTTAGTATTAGATTAAATCTCTCTCTCTCTCTCTCTCTCTCTCTCTCTCTCTCTCTCTCTCTATATATATATATATATATATATATATATATATATATATATATTATAAGAAAGGAAAAATGTATATTCCTTTATTATACTTTAAGCGATAGAAGGTCCACTTTGATCGAACATACTTCCCATGCATCTCCCCCCCAAACTCTCCAAATTTCTATAGATTTATATCCTTTGAAGCTCTAATTAGAGGCTCAAATAGAAAAATATTGACAAACCCAAGTGCATGATAGCATTACTCGAAGAGAGCTTTCCAATGATTATAATTTTAATATATATTTAGTTTATTATGAAAAAAAATTAGTTTAACTAAACATAGGTTTTTCACCAAACATTAACTTCTCTATTTAATGCTTATGCAAAAATAGTAAACTAATTAAAAAAATTAAAAAATATCTATGCAATACGCATTAAATTCCTCTTTCCAACAAAAAAAAATGAATTTCAATACATACACAACAAGTTAGGAGTTACCAAATGAATCTATGTCTAAATTATAGTTTTTGATTAGAGTAAAATATGTTTTACAGGGACCCAAAACCAAAACAACTAAAACCAATCGCCAAGGACAAACTAGATGCCAAGCCACAACGAGCCAATAGAAAAAAAACAACAAAAAGTAGGGTAAAACAACCCAGAGATTACACAATATTGTTCAGCATTTGAATAGTCTTAACATTCTTAACAATAAAAATCCTATTTATCTCAGCAAGATCCTCCATATCATTGGCATTCACATGCTTACCTTTATCCTTGTTGTGTGTGTAGATTGATGGTCCCTCATTGGCTTGCGTATCTCGTTCTAAAATAAACACCTTCTCCTTGCCCTTTCCATAGACTGAGATGGAGGGGGAAGCATGAGTAGCCAAGGGGGAGACATTGACAAATTGATCTTTTTCATTAAGCCTCCAAAGACCCACTGTTGTATTAGTCATGGTTGTTCTACTAACTGCAATAACAACTCTCATCTTCTCATTAATCTTATCCAAAGCCATTGCTAGGTTCATAATTTTTTCTTCATGAACTCAACATCTATCACCATGTTCTTGTTCAAGTCTAGTAGGTTGTTCTAATTATTCGAGGATGGAGTGTTCAAAGTGCTATGTCTAGGAAATAAGGTCATTGATCTTGCATTTGAACCCAAAAATATCTACAACCACCCATTTGAAGAGACTAGTTTGAGCATCCATGACATCATTCACCACTTTCTACCTAACAACTATATCCACCACTAAGGAACCCATGTCTTTACCCACAAAAGTGATCCTATCTACTTGAACTAGGATTTAAATATGGAAGTCCAAATATTTTTTATATTCATCAAGCCCGAGAGGAATACAACTATCGACATTTCCTTTCATTTTTTTCTTGGTAGCCTTGTTGCCTTCAGAAGCCTCTAGGAGTGGGGATTTTCTTTTCACACTAGAAACAAAGTCCAACTCAAAATTCTTGTTTTTACCAATAGAGCATAGGGGCATAAGGTCCTTTTCCTTTTTGGTAGAGCCAAATCTTAGGGAATCTAGGACAAACTCATCAAATGGGACATAATCAAAGTCTCCCTTGTTTGAGATTTCCTTATCATAATCAATACCCCTTTCCCTTAGCATAGGTCTTGTTAGGTTTTTTGCGAGTACCTAGGTGGAAAGCATCTTCATCATAAGATTTAGACTTCATGGATTCATCAGTGTAGTGTCAATGGACATTCTGGGCATAGTGGATATTGTTTTTTTTAGAGGTTGAGGGGTGCTTCTCAATCCCAAGGGATTTAGCATGCTCAATAATTAGAAGAATTAACCCTTGATAAAGAACAAGTGACCTTATTTTCCAGGTGGACATTAACACTATTGCTCAAGGATGAAAATAAATAAAAAGAAATCAAAATACAATTATCATGCCTGAAATGGTTCAAATTGGTAAAATGATAAGTAAATTTACTCTTATATAGACCATCAAGAGTTATGTACTTTAGTATCACTTCAACAGCATATGCCCACAAATATTTTAGGTCCTCACAATTGTATCCTCCATCTTTAGTGAGGCAAACTTTAGCCCTCTCATTATTCTAAAAGAAATTTTCAAGAGCTTCCTCTATAGCTTTCCTGTCTTTGTAAAATTTTCTCTCGTCCATAAGAATCCTAGTAACCTTTGTAATGAGGGTCTCATCCACCACAAATTCACCCCTAAAAACCTATAAGCTTCCATTATTCTATCTTTTGATGAAGAGTCGAGTAGCCCTAGGGTCATGGCCATGAAGTTTATTGATGTAGGGCATAATTCCTCCCCACAAAACCTCATCCCAAACCTCAATCTTGTTTATTCATTTCTCATATAAAGTGAGCTCCAAACTATTTCAATCAACACCCATGATGGGAATACAAGCCTGTCTATAAACAGCTTGCAGAAATCCATTGGACCCCAAGATACAACACAGAACCAAAGCGAAGATTCTAGACTTAGAAATAAAATAAGTCTTTCCTTTTCCAATAGCATAATGATTGATATATCTCAACCGATCCTTCCACTTATGCTAGATGTACATCCTAATAGAAAAATGGATAGCCCCCAAATCAACATTATCTTTTATCATCATAAATAAGGTTTTTAATTTCAACAAAGATAATATCCTGGGGGCCCCACCACTTAATATTGTTCTACTTAACTCCAATAGTGACTAGGCCATTAGCCACTTTGTTTCCTTCTTGAAACACATGAGAGATAATGAAGTTATCAAAAGATCTTAGCATCCCTAAAGTGACATCGATTAATTTCTTTAGAGTCCAACTAAGGGTTTGTAAACCATGAAGACAATTGACAATATTGAGGAAATCACTTTCTAGCCATATTTTCCTATAGTTTTAGCTCATAGCCAACTTCATACCAATGCAGGCTACCATAACCTCAACAATGTCTTAAAAATAGTTAACTCAACTTCAGAACTTCATGAAATATGAAATACTAAACATAATGTTATGAAACCAATCACAAACATTTGGTATCAATGTTACAAACCTAAATTTGAAAGAATCACATTTTTATCTATTTTAGAAAAAAAGTTATGCATTACCAAGTGAGAATCACTCTTTAAAAATGTTGTTTACTATTAAAAACTAGTTTTCAAGGGAGACAAAAAAAATGGATACAAAATGATTCTAAAAATTTCAACCAAAAAAAAATTAGAATCTACATACAAAATGCCACAAATCAATAGTTTACATCAGCTACAAATTCCTTGTGGTTTAGTGGTAATAGGTGTCCAAATGTGAAGTTTTTTTTTTCAAAATATTTGTTTCAGTGTCAAAGTTGGCTAAGAAGTGTAACCCACTATTGTGGGATCACCTTGTCAAATATCTCTCAGATATCCTGCTAATATATGTATAAAATATAACTTAATTTCATGTATATACTAGTAGGATATTTAAGAATGGTTTCAGATTTGTAGGAGTTATAATGTAAATTCTAGGTTTTAGAAGATCTTATAAATTTTTAGGCTTAGTTATTTTTTAGTAATTAGCATGCTTCTGTTAGAATTCCCTCTTTCTCTATCTCATTTTATTTATCTCCCCCAAACTCTAGGCCTATAGATCTCTCTATCACTCTTCCTTTATCCCCTTTCTACCTCTATCTCACTCTCTCCTCTACACCAAGATCTAGCACTACATATTTACCTCTCTCTCTTTACACACCTTCCCCTTCTCTTTCTCACTACCTCTATTTCTCTAGGTATCTTCCACCCTCTCTCCCTATATACCTCACCTTCCCTTCTTACTCCCATTTATATCCCTCCCTCCCTTGCTCTCTCTTCTTCTCTCACCATATCTTATTGTTTCTCTCCCCTCTCCATTATCTCATTTACTACCTCTCCCTCCCACCCCTTGTCTCTCTGCATCCTAAGGTCTCTCCTTCCCTATACTATTACCTCTCTACCTCTCCCTCTCTATCTCATTACCCACCCCTCTCTCCCCCTCTATCTCTATCGTCTCTATATTTCCCCATCTATCTCTCTCACCTCTATTTTTATCCCTAGGTCTCTCACCCCTCTCTCCCCAAGCTCTAGATCTCTCACCTCTATATCAGTCCCCTCTCTAGTTATTTATCTCCCTATCTCCTTACCCCTCTTTATCTCTTTATAAACTCACCTCTCTCCCTCACCTCTCCACCTTTCCCTTCTCTAGGTCTCTCCCACCCTATGTAGCATGTCTTCTCTTCTTAGACCCATCTCTATCCTTGCCTCCCTCCCTCTCTCTTTCCTCTCCCTCTTTTATTGTTTTTCTCTATTCTCTCTTTATTCTCTTTATTACTAACTCTACATACCACCATCTCTCTCTCTCCCCATGTCTATGTATCTCCCTCCTTCCATATATACCTCTCTACCTCTCCCTCATTTTCTCATTACCTACCTATCTCCCCCTATATCTCTCACCACTCTCTCCCTAGGCTCTGGGTCTCTCACCTATATATCTCTCTCCTTTCTAGTTCTTTCCTACCCTCTCCACCTATCTCTACTTCCTTACCTCTCTATCTCTCTTTGTAAACTTATCTCACCCATTTTATTCTCTCTCTCTCACCTCTTTATCTCTCCCATCTCTATTTCTTTTAGTCACTCCCTATCTACTTCTTCCTCCCTCCCTCTTTATCTCTCTATTTCTCTTTGTTGTTCTCTCGATCATCTTCTCTCTCCCTTATGTCTAGGTCATCACCTCTCTCCTCTTCTATCCCCCTCAATATACCTCATCCATGTCTCTCTCCCAATCTAGGTCTCTCAACTCTCTCCCCTCTAGGTCTCTCACCTACCTAATTTTCCCCTCTCTTGTTCTATCCATCCATACAATTAGACAGGTGAGAGAACTAGAGGGACGGATATAGGAAAGAGACCTAGATGGGGAGAGAGAGGGGTGAGACAAATAGAGGGTGATAGAAGAGGAGATAGGTGATCAGATAGATAGAGAGAGAGATAGGCAGGGAGGGAGGGAGAGGTAGATAGGGAGTGAGTGAGAGACATAGAGAGAGATAGAGTTAGGGAGGGAGGGATAGGTAGATACGGAGTGAGTGAGAGAACTAGAGAGGGGAGAGGTAGAGAGGTGAGGGATAAAGAGAATAAAATTAGAGAGAAGTTCACAAAGGGAGAGAGAGAGAGAGAGAGAGAGAGAGAGAGAGAGAGAGAGAGAGAGAGAGAGAGAGAGAGAGAGAGAGAGAGAGAGAGAGAGAGAGAGAGAGAGAGAGAGAATTGGAGAGGGAGGTAAATATCTAGTAGGGGAGGGATATATAGGTGAGAGACCTAGAGCCTAGGGAGAGAGAGAGGTGGAAAGAGATTGGGAGAGGGGTGAGAGGCCATTATCCCTTTATGAACTCTCTCCTCTTATCTCTCACACCCTAGATCTCTCACCCCTCTCTCCCTAGGATCTAGGTATCTCACCTCTATATCCCTCTACTCTCTAATTCTTTCATTCCCTCTCCATATCTACCTTTACCTCCTTTCCCCTCTTTCTCTCTTTGTGAACTTATCCCTTCATTTTCTTCTCTCCCTAACCTCTCTACCTCTCCTCTCTCTATGTCTCTTAGTCTTTCCCTATCTATCTCTCCCTCTCTTTCTCTTTAGTCCTCTCTTTCTAATTGTTCTTCTCTCTCCCTCCTTACTTTATGTCATCACATCTCCCTCCCTTGTATCGGTTTGGCTAATAGGGTGTAGGATATACATTTTAGCATATAGGGTTGAGGGTTGAGGGTATAGGATTTAGGGTGCAAGATTTATAGTATAGGGTTGACTATATTGATACTTCTCTTTTCGTCTCCATGTTACACTATCTTGCCTATTTCACCTCTCTCTCCCCTCCTTAGGTATTTTTCTTTTTCCATCTCTCCCTCTTCATATCCCCCTCTCTTCATAGCCCCATATATATCTCCCTCCCCTTATCTCTCTTATTTTCTCTCTATTGTCAAATTTGTCACCTCTTCGTCCCATCCTCTTTGTATCCCCCACATACAAGGTTCTCCTTTCCTCCCTCTTTACCTCTCTACCTCTCCATCCATGTCACCTCTTCGTCCCATCCTCTTTGTATCCTAGAGCCTAGGGAGAGAGTGATGAGAGAGCTAGGGGGATTGATAGAGGTGAGATAAATAAAGAGAGAGAGACAGAGAGAGGTGGGTAATGAGATACAAAGGGATAGGTAGCAAGGTAAAGAGGAAGGGAGGGAGGGATAGAGGAAGGGGGAGACCTAGATTTTGGGAGAAATACATTGAATTTACATCTATTCAACCTTAAATTGTCCCATGTATCAATTGTTTCCCAAGGATTTGCCTGATAATCGTTGTGTGTCCAAGGCCAGACATTCATTACAAATTCTTTTCCCCAATCCTACAATCTCCCTAAAGGTTGTGTATTATCTTTCACTAACCTGCTCTAGTGGACCTCATTAGCATATATATATATATATATATAATTGTGTTTTCATCATTAATTATGAGAAAAAAATTATAATAATAATGAGTGGACTTTAATAGTGTTAATATTTTATTTATGATTAATTTTTAACTTTTTATCTTAAATGTGACATAATGTTAATATTTAATAATAATATAATATTTCAAAAATAAACATATCATAAAATTTATCTCACATGTATTTAATAAATTAATTAATTTTAATATTAAATAAAATAATTATAAATTAATAATTTGAAAGATATATGTCCATGATTCTTAAATAGATATATTTAAGGTATATGTCCTAATATTTAAACAAATAGATGAAATTTAGATAGTTTAAAAAAACAATAAATAGTACACAACATATGAAAAGTACATGAAAAATATCAAAAATATTTATCTTTCAAAGAAAAAGAAAATATAATATTAAAATTAGGAATGGCAGTCAATAGTGTTATTAGATTTACCATTAATATTTTATAACAAAGTAAATGTTTCATTTATGAATACTTATCTTGAATAGTCAATTCCAAACAACTATTTTTGTGACATTGGGATTGTGCAAGCCTTATAATTTTGCTACCATCTTTTAGGAACTCAAATTGTATTCTATAAATTTGCATGGTCACGCGAGCATTACAAGGAAGCAAATATCATATCTGAATTAGAGGTCAAGAAGAAGATAAATATTTTTCCATGGATGCCACATCAATAACTAATTTGATCACTATGCACTTTGTTGTGGGAATATTTGTTGTATGGAACCTCCTTTCCATTGAATGCAATGCCAATGCAGAAGGAGATGCACTGATAGCACTAAGGAGCATGTTGTATGACCCACATAATGTATTGGAAAGTTGGAATCCAACCTTGGTAAATCCTTGTGTGTGGTTTCATGTCACCTATGACATCAACCATTGTGTAATGAGGGTGTAAGGTTATATACCCTTCTTATATGATATTAAAGTTTCTATACAAAATTTTACACAACACGGACATAACATTGACTTGATCTAAGTAGTTTATAGGGATTTGGCAAATAAAGTCCTTTCTGGTCCTCTCTCACCAAGGATTGGTGTTCTTACCAACTTACAATATCTATAAGTTCATTGTCATACACATTTAGATATGACTATGTTTTAGTTTAAGTAAAAAGAGTGGGGTATGACAATATATAATAGTAGTATGAGCATGATGCATTAGGCTTGAATATTTGAAACAAGGGAAGAAGGCAGGCATTCTGAGAGATCAAGCATACATAATATGATCAGTGACCAATTCAAGAAAGAAAGCATTTGAAAGGTAAATTTCATATAAGGAGTTGTTCTGTTGGGTAGGGATAATTTGCTTGAAGCACTACAAAAATCAATTATTGTCTTTTATTGAATAAAACTCTGCAAATTTTGATTTGAGGTGTGTGTGCAGGTTTTTAAAATAATATTTAGTTTAATTTCCCAGGTTTTAGTGGAATTTGTGAAAAGATATTTGCTTGTCATTTGCAGTCCCACAAATTAGTCCTACAAATCTTATCGTTATCTCAATTGTCTACATCAATATCATAACTAACACAATTACTATCATTTATAATGAAAGAAAGCAATAATCGATTGGGGAATTAATCAACAAAACAAAAGTCTAAGATTTTTTCACAAAATCGAGAAAAAATTTGATTTACAAAAAAACGTAAAACATTGCAGAAAAACAATCAAAAACTACTTTTTTATATATATTCTGGGGCGTTTCCATAGCATAGAGATATTGTAGGCAAATAAAATAGATACTTGAACACATGACTTGTAGGAAATAGATTTTTGTTGTTTATATTCATATCGTTGATTACGTTGCACAAAATATACTACACCATAAATAATAACTAGATGGTGATAGATGTCAAAATATCAAGTACAATATAGTTTGTGACTTTGAACAAAGTCAACCTACAAACTAAGTACAAAATTCCAAAATATCAAATGTAGGGAATGACATGCTAGAGGGAAGGAAGCTCTGATGATGAAGCTCCCCAATGAGAGCCTATCCTAGCTCATTCAACCCATTCAGGATCCAATTCGGCTTCCCTCATGAGATCAAAATATTCAGTCTTGAGCAGAGGATCATCATCAGTATCAAAATTATCAACAATAATCAACTCGCACTCTGGACATATCTCACTGAGATCAATTGGCAAGCCTTCCTCAATAGTTCCTAATTTTTCCCATGTAGAAATTAGTGTTTTCCTGACAAGTGAAAACACAATGAATAGTGAATACAATTTCAAAAACTGCAACTATATATTAATATTCTCACCTTGAGCTTTCCTTATCTTCAAGCAGAGGTTGTGGTGAACAAATACCAAGTCATTCATCTATTGTTGTGATAGGTGATTGCATTTCTTGGAATGTATGTGTTCAAAAACACTTCAATTACTCTCACAAGATGATGAGATGCATGGTTGGCTCAAAATGCACATTGTCATCCACATTAAATTTGGTATTTCATCTCCAAAAGAAGCCCACCATGCAGCTGAAAAACACATTATATAGAGATGATATTGTAAGACTAAGAATATCTTATAATCTTAACAAACTTAATGAGCATGTTGGCAAAATAAAGAGATTGTCAAAAGTTTATAGACTCTAACTAGTTGAATGGTCTTTTTGCTTTGTATAGCAGGCCTAGAAGAGAGAAAACCCTTAGTATGCTTGGACACTTCCAACTCTATCATAGTCGCATCAATTTTTTCCAAGAAACATTTTTTCAATGCCCTTGAAGAAGCCTTGTTTGATCTCAACATCAATTTCCAAGAACTCAGTCTTATAGAATAACAAAGGATTGAGCAAGTATCTCGTAGGATGGAAAGGAGTATGCATATGTCCATCCCATCTCCTATCAATTATGTCCCACAACGGCATATACCTATCCCTATTATTTTCTAGCTTACTCCTTATCACCTCATTGGCCCTATCCATGGCCTCATACACATATCCTATGGGGGTTTTTTCCCCATCCACTAGTCTCAAGACTTTTACTAAAGGCTCTGAAAATTCTACAATTTGTTCAATAGATTCCCAAAAGGTGGTAGAATGCATATACTCTGCCACTGCTACGCCATTTGCTTGAGCTATGAAACCAGACTCCATCCACCTAGTTGAAAAAAACATTAGTCTCAAATTACCTTTTTGTTCACATAATGTTTGTAATGCAAGGAAATATGTTGCAAAACTTGTCACCCCTGGTTGAACTAGCTCCTTGCCTCCTGTGAAAGAGCGCATTATAGAAAAAACCCTCGTGTGAATATAAATAAATTCGGTAACCTTGTGAGCCTTTTGAAATGTCGCCTTAACCCATTCAATTTTTCCAATGTCCTCTGCGGTTATATCTAGGCAATGTGCTACACATGGTGTAAAAAACATGGAAGGGTATTTATCTATTAGAATTCTCCCTACAACAACACAAGCAGCAACATTGTATGTGATAAATTGAACCATATTTTATGGCCCTACATCTGTAACTACCACGTCATACATCTCAAACAATGCATTTATGGATTTCATCATATTAGATGCATCGACATATTTTAAAAAAATAATGTCAATCTCGCAAGAGATAAGGAAGTTAATGAGATTTTGGTTCCTTCTATTTGCCCAGCCATCTGACATGATGTTGCAACCAATTCTAGCCCACTATAACCGATGTTGTTTAACAACATCTTGAACATCCTCTACTGCATCTTTCAGCATACCAACCCTCAATGGTTCATAAGATGGGGCTTGAAACCTAGGTCCTACAGCTGCAATAGCATCTACCATGGGTTCTCAATATGGATTTCTGTAAGTATGGAATGTCATGTGAGAGGAGTACCAATAATTACCAATTGCCTTCTTTGCTTATTTAGTGATATTTTTCCTCCATCTTGTACTCTCCAAAGTCTTTTGTGATCCTAGTGTAGTATGAGGTTGGAAGAAAGTATTAATGTTTCCTCCACTTGTTTTTGGTTTGTGTGCTATAGAATTAGGTGTTGACCCACATTCCCTAAAACTCCCATCTTCACCATCCTCCTCACCCAAATGGTTCCTCCTGGGATCTATCGAATTAGAACCTAGTTCAACCCCAATTCTTACCTTTTTGGCCTTACTCTCAGCAATCCCATCAAGAGATTGCTTTGCCTAATACAAGACATTTGCAGGGCAACTTTTGCATATCTCGGTGTTATTTCCTCTTTCTTTTGACAAATTCCATTTGAAACGATGAATTCCACCACTGATGTCCTCTAGACACCAATTGTACTTGACCTTTGTGCTACCTGGAACTGTTGTGCAATGTGTACACACAAAGTCTTTTTGACGTGGCATTCTGATCAAGAATCAGATCTGCAAAAGTATTTTAATTCAGTATTTAATGGCTCCCCAACAAGTTAGATAAATGATTTCAAATGGAGCACTCTTCACATCAAAAAGTTGTTTTATTGATTGATTATCACTTGCCAATGCAAAACAGAGCAAAAAAAATTTAATATTTAGAACAACCAGATTAAAGAAAAGTTCAAAATGAAAAGACTACTAATATTAATATTGCAGATTAAAAAAAGATAGAACATGTTATCCCATAAGAGACTACTAGTGTTAAAGAAAAAAAAATGTTTAACTGTGTTTTTGTGTTCTGAGACAAAATGTTTTTGTCTTCCAAGCATATGCTCACCATCCCATTTAATTTGGTACCACATATGCATGAAGCAGATAAAAGACAAGCAACTACTGTATCTGGATTGGGAATCATGGCTCCATGGTTGAAAAACATTTTTGTCAAATCATCAACATTTACAAGGGATGAACGTATGCCTTATATTTAAACAAATTATTTTCGGTTGAAATTGCAACAGTTTCTACTCTAAAATTTACAGTTTTAGTATTTTTTAAGCAATAAAGAGAATTGAAAAGACAACCAATGATGATCAATAGATATCAAAGAACCATATGCAACTCATATCTGTTGTTTTCTTATCTTTACAACCATCATCACACCCAGATTCCAGTCTATTAATTAAAGACAATTTATTTGAATCAAATTTCACTCTATTCACTAAAGACAATTTGTCTGAATCAGATTTCAGTCTATTCATCAAAGACAATTTGCTTGAATCAGATTCTAATCTATTAAGCATAGATAATTTGTTTGAATGAAATGTCAATTGGTTAACTAAAAAAGACATTTTATTTGAATCAAATTTCAGTCTCTTAACTAAAGAAAGACAGTTAATTTGAATCTGATTTCAATCTATCAACTTAAGAAAACTAGTTTAAATCAGATTTCAACCTATCAACTCTGTGAGGCTGCGTAATAGTAATGTAATACTATCCAACTGTGGCTTACAATTCCATTCAACTAAACCGGCAAAGACTTTGAAAAAGAAAATATAAATTAAGTTTGAGACGCAAAAAAATATTAGCAAGATAATGTCATTCTAAAAGTGTGTGCCTTAGTTGACGTATCATTTTCCTCTAGAAGGATAGAAAAAAATCTTGGTAAAAGTATGCAACAATATAATTTTTGCAAAGTATGTAGAGAAGAGCCAATCTAAAATCACAGACCTTTGGAAAGTAGGGAAGGGTAATACCCTTCCTGAACAACAATGAAAATACTTTCTTGGAATATTAGGAGCCTTGATGCCCCTAATGAATAGAGGGTGATTAAGAGAAGGATTATGTTGGTCAGTGTAGATGTCACCCTCCTTCAAGAAGCTAAGCTAGATTGTGAGCAATAAGTATCTTTTGGTTTGGGAATCACTCTCTTTTTCAAGCTTCTCTCCAATCCTTAGTTGCATCAGAAGGGGCCTTGGAGGGTCTAATGATTATCCGGAAGCCTTCTCGAGCTCAAGTGGAAGGTGTTGCTACTAACAGAAACTGGTTGCTGGTAAAGATCACACACTTGCAAACAAATACATCCTTCTTTATCATCAACACTTATGGACCAACATCTCATCACAATAGGCGGCTCCTCTAGTTAACCCTTGAATGGGTCATATCTCAACTCTTGGATCAGTAGCCTATCATAGGAGGAGATGTTAATGTTATTAGGAATTCATCAAATAAAAGGGGAGGCATTATCAGGCTAGTCAAATCTCAGTAAGAATTTAACGATTGGATAGATAGGAATGGGCTTTTACATATTGACTCGGGAGATAGTTCTTTTACATGGACAAATAAGAGAAAAGGTTTTAGCAACATTTCAAAGAAAATTGATAGATTTTTTTGGTTGGGGGATCTCAGCTCCTTCCCTTTCTCTTTGGAGTGCTCAGTCCTAGCTTGTTTAGGGTCTAATCACTTTCCCATTATGTTAACCCTTCAAGGGATCTCAGACAACTCAAAATATCCCTTCAGATTTGAGAATATGTGGATGAAAGATTCAAACTTCCTAACCTTGATAGAAAACTGGTGGAAAGAAGAAACATTTGAAGGCTCCAAACTTTATTGCTTCATTTCAAAGCTAAAGTATGTTAAGCAGAAGTTGTTGCAATGGAACTCACAGCACTTCAAAAACATCTTCTCTTCCAAAAAATCTTCAGAAGAGAGGATGGTTGATTTAAATGCAAAAATTATCTCTGAAGGCATGGATCAAGATTCCTTTGATCAAGAAAAGAGGTTGCTCATGGAATATGAGGATATTCTATCTAAAGAAGAATTTTTTTGGAAGCAGAAGTCTAGAGAAAATTGGCTTCGGATGGGTGATAAAAATAACAAGTTTTTCCATAATGCGACAAAGATTCGTAGAAGCATGAATAGGATCTCAAAGTTGGATTTGAATCAGAACCAATCTATAGTGGACCCTGAAGGGATTAAGAGAGAAATAGCCTCATATTACTCAAGTTTACTAAACAATGAAGATAGTTCCAATCTTACAGAGAAGAGAAACTTCTTGGCCTTGATTCCAAAGATCATTTAAAATGAACAAAATAAGAAGCTTAATGAGAGACTTTCATTGGAAGAAGTAACTCAAGCTCTTAATCAGCTCCCTTTGGGTAAGGCTCTTGGACCATATGGTTTCCCTACAGACTTCTTCAAGAAATGTTGGCATATTTTTGGACAAGATTTAGTTGAGGCTCTAGAATTGGCAAGAAGATTAGGCAATCTTCTTAAAGAAATCAACAATACGTTTATAGCCCTTATCGCAAAAGGGAGAAAGCTTCTAAATTAGGGGACTTTGGGCCTATTTCACTTTGCAATACAGTTTAAAAAAATTCTCTCAAAGGTTATGACAAATAGAATGAAACCACTTATGGCTTTCATTATATCAAAAGAACAAACGGGATTTGTCTCTGGCCGTTCAATTCTAGATGGTATCATTGTTGCCCAAGAAGCTATCCACACTCTCCAAAATACGAAAAGAACAGGTATGATTGTCAAATTGGATATTTGAAAGGGTTATGATAATATGGATTGTCGGTTCTTGTGCAAAATTATGCAAGCTTTTGGTTTTGACAAAAAATGGATCAACTGGATATTTGAATGCATTTCTATGCCCAAATTCTCAATCTTGGTAAATGGGAAGCTAGTTGGTTTTTTCTCATCATCAAGGGGCATTCAGCAAGGAGATCCTATTTCTCCATTTCTTTACATCATCATGGTGGAAGCTCAAATCAAAACAATCTAGCAACCTCTTGGAAGGAGTTAAAATAACTAAAATTTTGTAGACACACATCAACAATTTGCAGATGATAACCTCTTGCTGGGTGCAGCAAAGATCAAGGAAGCAACTCAGCTGAAAATGCTTCTAGAATCCTTTGAGAAGGCCTTGGACCAAATTATCAACAAAGAAAAATTAAAAAAAATCTTCTTCTCCACCCTTGCCCCCTTAGACATAAAGATCCAAAGAATTTTGAATTGTAAAATAGACAACCTTCCATGTATTCACCTGGGCATTCCAATTGACAGAGGATTGAGGAACTCAAAACTTTGGAATCGTCTAAAGTTAAAATGGATCAAAAAATTAACTCCTGGAAAGGGAAATGGCTCTCATGGGCTGGTAGACTGGTAGTGCTCCAAGTAGTTATTTCTGCTCTACCCATCTACCTTTTATCCTTTTTATCCCTCACTACTGGTGCAAATTCCTTCATCATCAAAAAGATGAGAAACTTCTTCTGGCAAAACACTAAAGAAAAAAAAAAATTGCTCTAATTGCTTGGGATAAAATCATCAAACCCAAGTCCATGGGGGGTCTAGGAATAAAAAATCTTCACTTGTAGAACAAATCCTTGGGAGCTAAACTAGTATGGAAGTTCATTAAAGACCCTAAAGCAATATGGGTAAGGATGATGGCAACAAAATAACTTACAGATGGGGACCCTCAGAACCTTCTAAGATCTAATTCTCATCCAAAGGGATCTAGGACCTGGAATTTCATTGTCACATGCAAAAAGTTAATTGCAAACTCCTTGTCCTAGGACATCCACGATGGATCCTCTAGCTTTTTTTGGGAAGACTCATGGGGAGGACATCCAAGCATTGACAACTCTCTCAATATTCCAACAACTAAGCATTGTCTTCAATAGCATTGGGGATCTCGAGTTAGTGATTATTTGGTTTTGGACATGGCTACTACCATGCAAGGTTGGACCTAGAAGAAATTGGAGGGATTGCCTATTCCTATTGTTGAAATTAACAAGCTATCAGTCCTCATTAGAGAAAGAAATATTAATCCCATAAGAGGGAAAGATTCTCTTATATGGGCTTGTTCTAAAACATGACAATTTAATTCTAAAGATGGCTATAGGGTTCTATCAAACTTTGGGAATTAAGAGGAACAAGATATCCCACTAAAACTCTTTTGGAGCATCAAGAACATCCCAAAAGCAGGAATCTTTGCGTGGTTTGCTTTCAAAAAGAGGATCCTCATAGCAAAAAGATTCACTAAAATGGGCTATGAAGGGCCTTCAAGATGCATCTTGTGCAAAGCTCAAGCAGAAACAGTGGACCGTCTCCTTTTAAACTTACCATTTGCCTCAAAATGTTGGTGATGGCTATGTACAAAACTTGGGTGGATAACAACCCTCCCTAATGATATAGTCACTCTCTTTCAATGCTAGCCACTTCCTTCTAAGAAAAGTACCTTAATTCAGATTCTGGAAATTTCTCCTTCTTGCCTTGTTTGGGAAATCTAGAAAGAAAGGAATCAAAGAATTTTTTATGACAAAGCAAGAAGATTTGAATCAGTTTTATCCTAAATTGAAACATCAATGGTCAAGGCAGTAAATTGCAAACTAGCCTTCTCAACAGATTCTAGCAAAAAAAATTCTACTTGGGGTGATAGTATTAGAAATAATTGGCAAGGAATCAAGATTCCTCCTTCCTTTGGGAGAAAATATAGTGCAAGAAAGGATGCTATACGGTCTCCTCCAAAACAGGGTTGGTTCAAGCTAAACTTTGATGGAGCCTCGAAAGGAAACTTGGGTGCTTCAGGTATAGGATATATGGTTAGAGATCATATAGGAACAATAATTGGAAAGATGGTCATGCCACTGCCACTGGATACTAAAAATATAGAAGAATTCAAAGCTTTGTTTCTAGGCTTACTTGATTGCCACAAACATGGGATAAGAAACCTCATAGTAGAGGGAGACTGGAAGATAGAAATCAATGTAATTAAATCAAGAAGAACCCCAAACTGACGGCTACAGGCAATACCAGACAGCATAATAGAGATTTTGATCAAATTAGAGCAATATGAGGCTAAACATGTCTACAGAGAGGCTAACACAGAAGTAGACTCTCTCTCAAAAACTGCAGCAGAGGCCTTTCTTTACATTGGTGGGAGAAGGACAACATTAATCATGGTTAAAGCTATAGAGAGTAAATCAACATTTCTCAGATGTGGATTCTTTTTTTCATACGTCAAACGCACTCCGCTCCAATGCGATTGAATAAAGTTTGGTCTAAACGGCTATCTTTTCAAATTCAAAATTTTCTGCCAACTTATCAAAAGTGAAATTGTCACGTCAACTATGACGTCTTTTGTTTTGGCTTTTCTAAAAGTGATCTTTCCCACTTTCATCCCGAAAAGACAGCCTGCAGTCCGCCGTCATTGCAAGTACGAGGCATTGATATCTGTTAAAAAGATCAAATTTTTAGCCTCAAGATTTGGCATGATGCTAGACATATATTCCTTGCCACCTTTGCAGGCAAATTTATTGGAAGGCATTTTGCATTAAATGCATGTTGAAGATGGCGTTTAATAGCTTTTATTTGGTTTCCTTCGCAAGACTATCAACTAGCTTCTCTCTGCAACCCTCTTCATAGAAGCTAAAGCAACTACAGGTTTTTAAGCGATGTTTAGGGAGGAGTCGTTTGGGTTTATAATGAGTGTCTTCCCCAGACCAATCTCATGCTTTGGAACGGATACCCCCATCTCTCTCTCTGCCTCAACCCACCAAGTCTCTTTCAGACAAATCACAAACCTGAGATTGAAGAGGCTCCTCTTAGTTCCTGAACCAACAGTCATCCTAGCCGTAAAGCTCATTCTTGGTAGTGGGCATATCAACAGAGATGAACACCCCTAAGACAATATGAACATTTCATCTCGGTTTGTCGCCTCCCTGATGGACCTCAAGCTTTATAAATAGGAAGTCTAGAACCTCACCATACGACTCTTCCCAGGAGACATCTTGCTTGAATTGCAAGAAATCCTAAACAAAGAACGACATGATTCTGGTGCTCCACGTCCAAGTGAGAGAATCCTTTTCAATGTCTCGGAAGAGCTAATAAAATTTTATCCTTTTCTGCTAGACCTGACGGGAAAGGATTTGCAAAAACACAGATCCTTTGTTGCCATGGCCCTCAGGTTTCTAAAATGGAGGTTTCTGTGGGACAATCCAAAGGACACGGGCAGGGAAGAAGAATTCCTAAACTTTTCTAGATTCAATGGTGTTCTGCCTCCCAAAACAAAAGCAGAGGATCCCCAAGTGGAGCAAAGTAGGCGAGGTGGTGGCCAAGGTACCGGTCATGCTTCTGGTCAAGGAAGGGGTCATCCTCCACAAAGGGGTCTCGGAAGAGGTCTTGCCCCAATGTCTCCGCCCATGCCTCAAGGAGAGGATTAAACAGATAGGTTTTTAGTTGGTTTGTTCTTTTTTGAGGCTGCTACAGAGCACATAGTTGGCTCTTCTTTTTTATTTCTCTGTTAATCTAAAACTTATAAAGAAACTTTAACGTAGCATTAGACTTATAAATTTTGATAAAGCTTTAATAGATTTCATGAAAAGAATAAATGAAATGTAATCAACACTCAAATCCCACTCTGAGTTCAGAGAATTTCAGGGTTATGGATGTGGTTTTCTCTTTCTGTGCATACTCATGGACATAGCTTTTCTTTCTGGATTAGTCGCAATTAATCGCAGCTGATCGGTGATTATTGCTTCTTTATTGCCTATAAATGAATCACTCAGAAGATAATAGGGGCTCTTTTCTGGTACCACACAGACAACCAGGCTTGCGGCTGCATGACAAATAGGAGAAATTGCAAAGTTGCATCTTAATAAACTCTCGAAGAAGGTATGGATAGTATGCAATCGCATTGTTTGTTCATTTTAAGTTTAACCCCATCATATTGCCTTTTGTTTGGCATTATGTTTTGTACTTAATCCAACATTGAGTAATGATATTGTTAATCTGTCAGTATGTAACTCTATTTAATTATGACTTCTTTGTTGAATTCTAGATATTTTTTTAGTGTCCTTGAAGAACTGCTGATAATTTGTCAGCATCACATTGATTATGTAGCATAAAATGTTGTTGGTATGTGAAAAAGAGCATAAAAATTATTAAAATTCTATAGTCCTCAATGCAAAGCATACATGGATTGTTTATGCTTACTCAACTTAGCTATAGATATTTATCAAAGACAAGGCATGACTGGGAAGAAATCAAGCAGATTACAGAGAAATAAGGGTGTACATAAACATAATTAACTGTTTAACAGAAAAACCCCACACTGATTGACATGACCACTAAGTCTATCAATGTAACCTAGATAAGAGCAAATTATAAGCAATTATAAAACGAACAATTATTTAGAACAATTCTGACCACAACAACAGAAACAGGGGAAAGAACCCACCTTGATCACGCTTGTTGTAGAAGACCTCCACCTCTGGTTGCCGCCAAGAAAAAAAGGACAAGTCCAAATAAGTATATGTCAAGATTCGACTGAAACTATAGTTTGTTTCCTTGTTATACACGTGGCACAATACGATACGCTTGGTTCATTAAGTGGCCAGTTGATCAGAAGAACAAGGACATACCTGTTTATTGTTATATATTGCATTCAAGAACCCCAAAACAAGAAGCCAAACACTGCGATTCCATTATGCTATAATTCTGAAACTGACAGCTTTATGTATGAAAATTTACAATTATAAAACTTATCAACTTAGCAAAACTGAAAAATCCTAACACAAATATCACCATTTGTTCTACAGGTACACAAAAACCGCCTCATAATCATGTAGGGCCTTTTGCTAAATATAAAAAGGTGCTAGGTTCCAAATCGGTGGCACCTCTGTAAAAATCAGCTTCCTTAAAAAATGTCATCATTTTGTCAAATATAATATCAAACTCTGTCTCACACATTACTAAACGTGTAAGAAAGGAAAAGGCTAAGAGGGGCCCAAATTTTTAGTCTCATTTCACGTTTAAATTAATGCTTTTTGTGAGCTGAAAATAGAGAGACCAAAATTACGTAAAGATAAGGACAACTTAGAATCTCTGTTTTTTTCACAGAGGAAGAAATTGCTTTGGTGGGTCAGGTTTGTCTTGCATGCCAAACTACATATGTTTTCTTTGTAGGTTATGGAATATTAAGCTAAGAATTTCTCAACAAAGGTTGCCGGTAACATTACGAAATTAACCCTTCATTAAAGTAAAACCTTTGACAGTCTTTCCGCACAAACGTCAGACCAAACCCATAGAATCCATCTGTAAACCACAAAACAAATGATGAATTCGGAAAACATTGAGGCCAAAGAAAAACTGACAGAAGTCATTCCCACTTCAAAAAAAAACAATATTTATCATCCCCCAACTCAAAGATAGATGTGTCTACAGCAAAAGCTAGAATGCTCCAAGCTTTTGCACTAAGTGGATTTGTTGAAAATCGAATTGACTTAAGGAACTAACAAGCATGTGCACCTCGCAGGCATAAGGCCAAATTCCACCGTCTGTGCCTTCAAGTTGGGAACGTCTGCAACATGTGGAAGCATTGATAGGGTGCACGAACTGTTTGACAAAATACCTCAAACAAACTGTACGAAAGGTATTTCCATTTTTTTTCTACAGCGGATAAACATCAATGCAAACCACAAAGGGTAGAGGAATTTGGACAGATGTAATACAAATGCCTTGATTGGCATACGCAAAATGTGCAAAAACAGATTAGCCATGTGGACTCTGAACCCTGTAAGTCCTGCTTTGGCGGCCTTCTCTTCGAAAGTGATGCCTTCTCTCGTCTTGATTATCCCGTTCCTTCTGCAAACCTCCTGGACAGGCAGTTGAATTACCTTCAAATTCTGGATTACCTCCAACGAGACCGTGCCAAAACACATAATTGACAGACAGCCGCTAAAGTTCGAACAAATTTCTGGAAGAAACATTGTATTAAAGTTTATCAAAGGGAAAATGGCGTAATGTTATTGGTTGTGCAGAAAACTAATAATCGCAGTTTAAAACGAGCCCTCGTCAATCGAAGGCAGGAACGGGCTCTATTTCTTAGTGGCAATGGTTTCTTGGTCATATCAGCCTATGTATTATTTTGTAAGGCATCTTTTCATATCTTGTTTGCCCAGTAGCACCTAAACTGGTTCTAAAATTGTATTGTTGTATTTCATATATTTAAAAAACCAGTTTAACTGCATCCATTTTGCCCATCGTATTTGACAGGTCATTTGTTTGATCAACGATCTGTAACGCACATTAACTTTCCATTGTACGACAATACCATTTTAGAACCAGTTTAACCGTATCCGTTTTGTTTGAAAAGTTGATACTTATATTGATTGACAACGACTTTCATATTATGTAGCTGGTGTGTAAGGTTTGGTGCAGCATGTCCCTTGGTCGTATTGTATTATCGATGTTTCTTATTTGCTTGGGACATGGCCAATTTATTCATTTGGCTCTATACAAGTCGGCTCTAAGAATGTGTTTTTCCTCAGAGGCATTTCACATATTACTTTGGCTCTATGGTCCACAATCTCACTTTTGGGGCATAGCCTTACTACTTGTGTGGGTGATCCTTCCAATATCGGCCCATGATAGATATATAGCAGTATTTGGCATTTGGATTTGTGTTTTTGGGCATTTCAATAAAAGAGGGGTTAAAATTTATTCAAATAAGAAGAAATACAAAGCAGGGGCATCAAATAACCCCATCAAGATCCACTAAGTGATTTAGCTATTGAGACAAACCCAAAGGTAATTGACCCTTATCCATAATATTCTAGTCTTGCATTTGATCCGAAACCCATTTGGCCAAACAATCTGCTACTCCATTCCACTCTCTAGAGATATGAGTGAAAGTAACAAAATCCAAAGAAGCACACAAATTAAGAATCTAATTAACAACCAAGACTAATTGCCAACTAATGCCCTCTAAATGTTGTCGAGTTAGCAGGTGAATTACCACCTGTGAATCTGATTCACAAATGAGCCTGCTCCATCCAAGAGCAGAAGCACATTCCATAGCGTACAAAATAGCAACAGCCTCCACCAAATTGTTGGTATGATGACCTTTATAAACAAAAATAAATAAATTGAACATTCCCCTCATGCAAAAGGTAATCATTCGCTTGGATGGTATCTCCATTTCCAAATGCAGCATCACAGTTTTGATTTGTTGTGTTTTGATTGATCGAGGAGCCAGATTTATAATATTATAAAGTTGTATGTGAAATATTTCTTCTTAGGGCTCCATCCTCGCCATGGAAAGTTAGTTTGGTGTGCCCCCAAATTTGTAGGGCTCTTTGGGATTTAATCCCACATTGTTAGTGAGGTCTCATTTTGGCACTTTATGTGTGGCAGCATTCTTTTGTTTTTAAAATGTGTTTGTTTAAGAGTTCACAATAGTGTGAGGCTTCTGGGTATACCGCCACAATTTTGTATATCAATATCCCTTCTCAACTTGTGGGGCTTATTTTTTGGCCCTAGTTCTCAGTCACAATCATATGGAGTGACCAACTGCTATCAATTAAGCTCCTTGGTGCTTCAAAGTGTCTAATATAGGCCCTTTTCAGTTTTTCGTAACTTCTGCAAATGGAGATCATTTTTCACAATCCAAATATTGACAAAAAGTTCATTTCATCGACTTCGCAATGATACGAGTATTTTTCAATGATTTTGTTATTTGATGCTATTTTTTGCCCATTGAAGTCAAACCTTAGTTTTGCTCAATTTCACATTGTTGATCTCTATTTATGATGTGAGAAGACTATCATTAATGAAATCATGGGTTAAATGCAATATCCTTATGTTATCACTTTGACTAAGGACAATTATGAGTCATGAAAAAAAAGCATTAGAACACATTGCATGTGGCTTAATCTCTTGCCTCATCTTTATGGACTCATTCTTAAGTCAAAGACCAAATGGAAGCAATCAGTTTGGGGTAATAAAAATGATCATATCACGGGGTTGATTGGTTGTGGTATCAATAAAATCTTCCTCCATGACATCTACCCCAAGTTTAGAGGTATTCAATGCCCACACTCGATTTGGACAATTATTTGGAAGATTTTTGGAGATCCCTGGGTTCCTCCATATTCCCAAATGATCTCACTTTAGATTGCCTCCTTCCACTTTTTGATGTTGACAACATTCCTTTTGATGATGGTACTTTAGAGGAGTTTGAATATGAAGCAACACTTGAGCATTATGATGGTCCAAAGACTCCTCTTGCAGTTCCTGCTTCTCCAACTGAGATCACATATTCATCTTTTATGGGTGATTCATTGAATACTACTAGTGATTCATTATAGTAGGTCTATATTTGTCTTCTTGATTGAGATTCCTATTTGCTAGATATTGGTTCTTTGTTTGTGGAGCCTCACATTTCAAATTTGGGAGACACATTTGAGGGTTTATCTCTCCTATTTGATAATAGTTATGGTATAACTATTGTCACTTTATCTTTTTCTTTGGAGCTTGTTCAAAATCAATTTCTATTGGTTTCTTATTTGTCACCTTCTATTGTGATTGGGCATGTACCTAATTTGTTTGTAGCATCTTCATCATCCAAATACTTGATGACATATTAGCAAATTTTAGAGACATCATTTTCATACATTTGGATTTTACTTCCTACCAATTCTTGTCCAGGAAGGAAAGTATTCCTACATTTGTACTCTGTTTATCCTCTTCCCAAGGGGGGAAATGTTGTTTGTAAGCATTGGATTGTTTTTGAATAAGGGAAAATAAGTTTTGAAGGTACCTGAAACCCTATACAAAACAAGTTTTGGAAGGACCTGCAACCCGAACTGACAGATAAGCTTGAAAGTCCACCCAAAGAAACAGAACACAAACGAGACTTGGCACAACCATACAAAATATGGGGGACAACACAAGAAGGACCCCAAACAAAAACCAATGGGCTGCAAAAACCAGCAGCCCCAACCCTACTAGGACAAATCAAGAATTTGACCTACCCTTGTGGGATCGAAGGGTCATATCAAAAGAGGACTAGGATGATTTAAATTTCTTACTTTTAACAGTAATCCATCCCTCCTCAACCCTAGCAGCAGTCCTTTACCAAGAAGACGGGTCCAGAATAGAGGACCTCCCATCACCAAGAGGAACATAGGCAAATTAGAGGTTACAATGTAATTAGGGTTAGAATTAAAATTAGAGACAAATTAGAGTTAGGGTGCAATTAAAGGTTTAATGTAAAATTAAGGTTATAAGAAAACTAAGGTTAGTGTTGAATTACAACTAGGATTCAATTACGGTTAGGGTAAAATTAGGACTATAAAAAAAAATATATAACTTAGGGTAAGGGTTAGGGTTAAATAATGGTTGGATTAAAATAGAGTTATAGTTAGAGATTATTTGGCTTATATATAAAACAAGTCTAGCTTATTTCTTATTCTATATAGAATATTAAATATATATATAGGCTAGTACTTTTACATCTAATATTAATCAAAATATTAAATATATTATATATTTAAGATTCTTAATTTTTTCTTTTTAAAATTATATTTATTATATTAAATAATAAATTATTAAACATAAAAAATTATATGTAATATATATTCATAGATAATATTAGCTAAATATAAATATAATATATTACTAATAATTAATAATATAACAGTGATATTATTTAAAAATAATTATAATTCACATTATATAAAATATAATATATACGAAGACTAATATAATTTATATATTGAACATTATATGCAAAAATTATGTTTAATGTTATATATACGTACAATGTGTAATCATTAACAAATTACAATTAAAACGTTTGATGATTGTTTATTTATAATATTTTTTTAACTTTCAAATTATTAATTGTAATATTCTATCTTAAATAAAAAAATATTTAACTGAAAAATTTGAAATAATTATAAAATTTAAATTAAACATTATTTAAGATCAAAATTATAATAAAATTAATATATACTCAAACTAATAAATTACTTGTCTGAAGGTTATATCTATTCTGGTTCCAAAAAAGATGAATCTATTAGACTAACAAGACGTGTTATGCATTCTCCTAAGTGGGATAAAAAATCTACGATTGACATTTACGAATCATGTTGTACTAATTTTACAACCAGAATATACACATCCTATCCCAATACTTTTTTTTAATCAATAACAGTATAATATATTGCTTAAAATAGAAAAGATTTACATTCAAAAAGTAGATAGACAGTTTGCCACATCATGGGGTTTCACCCCTACTACAAAAAGGAACCCTACAAGACACCACCCCAACAAGGCCAACAACCACCAAAAGGCCACATACAAACACAACCCCCACCACAAGGAGGCCCCTATAGACCCCGAATACCTATCTACCAAACCACCCCAAAGCCTCATCCCTTGAGAAATTTGGGATACCCCTGTTGGGCCCTGCATCACGCTCCCTCCACCTGGCACCATCCCTGGCCTGCCACCACATAGAGACCCATGCTCCACCACCTTCGTTTGCTTCTTTGGAAGCTGATGTCAAGCGATCAGCCTCCCATCCTCATCCAGAGGGGCCTCAGACCGAATTGGGGTCACCTTCCCTCAAATTTTCACTCACTCAGTCGGCCCCAATTTACACACAAAATCCACAATCTCTCTCCAACCTTTCCTTGCATCCTCCACCTGCAATGCAACAAGTTGGGAAGTCAACCAAATAAAAAATGGCTGCAACACCCCCACATCCACTCCAAACCTCCGCCATGGACCTTCCATCAACTTCAGCCCCTCACCAATGGCGGCTCGAGCTACCACCTCCTACAAACCACCTGCCCATTTGGGGCTCAGCACCAAAGAGGTAACCTGTTGCACTTCCTCTGCCGACTTTCCCACCTGCAAGGCCAAGGCAACGAACAGCGATGAAATGTCAAGATTAGTTCGCGGCCGCCAGTCCAAAGTCAAGAATTCCTCCCCAAATAGCAACCTCACTGCCCTCCAAAAATCATCTCCATCCACTCTGAAAACATTCATCAACCTATTCCTCGAGATCAGGCCACGAAACGCAGGCATTTGCCCATCCGACATCAAAGAAAAGTTTGCTTCCATCCTGACTCGCTACTGCTCCAAAACCTAAACACATCGCCTACCACCAAGCAGACACTTCAAAATGCCAAGGAAAGAAACACAAAGGCCTTTAAAAGACACCACCATCACATGTCATGATTACTCCACATGCATCGCAGAAAACTAAGCATCATCGCCAGTCACTCACACCGATTGCCTCCATCATCATCCATCACTGCTAGGCCACTTGCAATAACATTGTAGGTCACACACCACGAGGAACATAACTTCCCATAGGTCCATGGCCACAAATGGTCATTTCAAAAACAAGCTCAGGTTCACTTTTCTAAGATAAGCATCTAAACAAAATCAAAATCATGAGGACTAAAATTTCTAAAGTCCTCGAACAATCTAAACTTATTTTCCAAGGAGCCATTCGCTCCCACATTTGAAATTTTGTCAACTTCCAAGTTTGTTTCCCGGAGGACATGAGTTACCTTAAAATCTTCAAAACCACCCAACAGAAGTTGCATTCTTCAAACGTGCTTGTCTAAGTGCCACACCTCCATTCGGCCTCGAGCTATCCCGTTCACCACAATCTGAGAGTCTCCCTCCAAATGGAGTTTCTTCATTCCCAATTTCTTAGCCATGAGAATGGCTTCTAACGCCGCTTGACACTTAGCAATGTTGTTCGATCCATCCACCAATCTTTTAGCACCAATGGCCAGAGTATTGCCCCAATCATCGCGAGCAATTACCCCAACTCCAGAGACCCCTGGGTTGCCCCTCGAAGCACCATCCAAATTTATCTTAGTCCACCCCTTATCTGGCAGAGTCCATTCTGGAATTGATTCACCCTTACTCTGAAGATTAACCTTCAACAACCCATTAACAGGCCTAAACTTAACCAAAGGCTAGTTCATCAAAACACCACCATCAAACTAAGAGAAGGGAACCTTAGCTAAGTTCACTTGAGAGGAAACATTAGAAACCAATTCTAAAATGGCCCTCTCCAGCTTCAACAAAAAACGCTTACTATTTTCCGCTTTTCCTTCAAACACTCTTTGGTTTCGTTCCTTCCACAGTTCCCATAATACAATAGAGGGCAAAATATTCCATATGGCATCAAAAATAGAAGGCTTACCCAAAACCGGCCAAGATTCCAACCATTCACTCAAGTTCCCTACCATAGGGCCCTTCCAATTCAATCTCTGCAACCCAAAACGCCACACTTCCTGGGCAAACTCACAATTAAGTAGAAGATGGTCCACATCTTCCTCTGCCTTTTCACAGAGCACACATTGAAATGGACCAGCAAACTCCATTTTCCTCAAACGATCTCCTGAAAGAATTCGCCTATTTCCAGCTAGGCAGGAAAAGGCCCCCACTTTTGGTAGACAAACATTATTCTAGCACACCATAGCTTCCCATTCCTTTGTCCTTCCTTCACTCTCCAAAAGAGAGAACCCCACTTTCACAGAGTAGCTGCCACTCTTGTCGCCACACTAGACTATCTCGTCCTCCTCCCTTGAACACGAAACTTCTTTATCTTCCAGGATCTTTCTCAGTAATCTTTCCTCCTCCGCCCCTAAATTTAGCTCCTGAGGGTCCTTCCATTTCCAACAATTTCCCAACATAGGCATTTCTTGCGACAAAAAATTGCTCACCTTTGAGCCCCAAACCTGACCAGTTTTTAACACGATTTGTTGGGGGACCTGAGACTCTAGTGCTGGATGTCTATCCTAGGAATCCTGCCAAAATCTCGCCTTACGCCCATCACCAATTCGCCAAGATAGATGATTCATGATCATGCTCCTACAACTCACCAAAAATTTTCACAAAGCTGAGCCTCTCAGAGGATCTTCAACCATAAGAATCCTTTCCTTTTCCCTACTATCCAAATATTTATCTTGTAAAATTTGGACCCACCTCTGCTCCAGTTTACTGTACATTTTCCACACTAGCTTAGCCCCCATTGTCTCAATAATAAGTCTCCAATCATGGAGCCCCGCCCCTACACCTCCTTTGGGTTTACAAACTCTATCCCAAGCCATGACAAGAATTTTGTCTTGTTCCTAATTTCCATTCCACAAAAACTTTTACATCTTCTGTTGCATATTCTTAATGACCGAGCCTGGGAGTTTAAAACATGCCATAGGGAAGATAGGCATAGCCGAGACAACTAACTTCAACATCAGAAGACGACCAGCCAAGGATAGCCACTTGCTCTTCCATCCCTCCATATTTGCTTTACAACCATCTAGCAAACCTTTCCAAATGTTCATCTTACCTACTCCAGAAAAGAGTGGCATACCAATGAACTTACCAGGCAGTTGACCAATCTTTATCCCAAACAATCTAGCAATAGCTCTTTGAGACCAAAATTATGTGTGGAAGAAAAAGATCTCTGACTTTAGCCAATTTATTTCCTGGCCAGTGGCCCAACTAAATCTATCCAACACTTTCTTCATAACTGATGCCTCATGCATAGATGCTACTCCAAAAAGACAGGTGTCATCAGCAAACTAAGAATGAGTTGTGGAATCCACCCCTCGAGCAATCTCAATGCCCTTCCACATCCCCTGAGCTCTCTTGCGAGCAATCGATCGTCCAAGAACTTCAGCCAACAAAATAAAGAGAAAGGGGGATATTGGATCCCCTTGCCGAATACCCTGTGAAGTAGAAAAGAAACCTTGAGGGATGGCATTGACTAAAACCGAAGCTGAGAACTACATAATCATACTAGAAATCCACTTAATCCAAGTCTGACTAAACCCAAACCTTACAAGCACAGCCACAAAGAAAGACCTATCCACTCTATCGTAGGCTTTACGAATGTTAAGTTTCAGGATCATTCTTCTTTGTCTACCCTTCATTGCCATGTGGATTGCCTCATGGACCACAATCACCCCATCCACAATGTTCCTTCCTGGGGTAAAACTGCTATGTTCACAAGAGATCAGCTTATCTAAAATTAACTTAAGCCTATTAGTAGCAACTTTTGTGATGATTTTGTAGATGGTGTTGCACAGCGAAATAGGATGGAACTCCTCCATCCCTTCTAGCTTGGCCTTCTTAGGAATAAGCGCCACCGGAGTGCAATTGAATTCCTTCAAAACAAAGCCTCTAGACCTTGACTCTTCAACCACAACTAACAATTCCTTGCCAAGCACATCCCAAAAGAACTGAAAAAAGAATGCCTGGAACCCATCTGGGCCTTGTGCTTTCTCTCCACCTAACCCAAAAACAACAAATTTAACTTCCTTCAACGAAATTGGTTCCTCGAGCATACTATTATCATCCCTTGAAACTAAGGGAGGGATACCCTCCAAAAGCTCAACCTGCAAGCCCAACTGAGCAGCCCCGCTCCTCCTCCATAGATTTTTGAAGAAGTCAACAGCCTCTTTGCTTATGCAGTTTGAGTCCTCAGAAATCATACCATCCACAAGTCATAGGGAGAATTATATTGAGGCTTCACCTTGCTTTCACCGAACTGTGGAAGAATTTCATATTTCTATCACTGGCTTTAAGATAGTTCTCTCACGACTTTTGTTTCCGGTAAATCTCCTCCCTCTACAAAACTTCTCCATACTTGCTAAGCAGATCTTTCTCTGTGAGGTAGTCCACTTCATCCATCCCTTCTACCAAGACTTTCACATTCAAAGCCCCCAAATCTCCTTCTAACCTTCTCTTTTCATCAAAGATATTGCCAAACACTTCCCTATTCCATGATTTTAATTTCTGTTTCACAAAGCTAAGCTTCTTGAAAAACTAAAAGGCCAACAAACCTTCCACCACTGGAGCCTCCTTCCACCACCCAGTTACACAATCTCTAAAACCCGGTTCTCTTAACCACATCTTATCCACCTTGAAAGGACACCGAATCAGTACTTCATCTTTCTGCACAACCAAAGAGATTGGGAAATGATCTGATCCTGAAATTGCTAATACCTTAGCCTCAAAGACCAAGGGAGCTAAGTTCCAATCCCCAGCAAGGAAGAATCTATCTAGTTTCTCTGCAATGTTGGAAAAGCCCTTTCATCTATTGGTCCATGTAAAATTCCCACCTTTAGCTGCCACTTCAAAAAGAGCATTAGCATTCACAAAAGCCTGAAAGTCCAATTGTGACTTGGACAACCTCCTCACCCCTCCACACTTATCCGAGAAAGAAAGGTGGCATTGAAGTCCCCAGAAAGAATAACTAAAGACGGCCTCACCTCCTCTAAACGCTTAGAAATATTCTCCCATAATCTACACTTTTCCATAGCCAAAGTCAGCCCATAGACATTAATTAGAAAACAGGAAAAGTTCATGGTCTTCAAATTCACCTTAACCATATGCCAATGTTTAGAACATGAAACAACATCCACTTGAATAGCTTGTGAGTTCCACAAAATTCCAAGCCCACCTGATGCCCCTTTTGAATCCACAAAAGATCTAGACCACCTCTGCCTTACCCCAAAATTACAAGCAGTAGCATCTCGTCCAACTTTGTTTCCTGAATGTAAATAACTTTTGGCTTAGCCTGATCAAATCCTCTTTTGATCAGGCATCTCTTGTCAGGGGCATTCCAGCCCCTGACATTCCAAGTTAGGAACTTCATTGTTGTCCAGGAGAGAATAAGTCTCTCCCTGATCTAAGTAGCCTTGTCTGGCCCTTCATGTTGCCTGCTTCCTCGAGCAACTTCTACCTATTTTTCCTTCCTCTCAAATTCCCTTTGGACTTAGTGGGATTTGTTTTGGTCTATTTAATGGTCCTAATCTCTGCTTCCTTTATCTCTGTAGACAATCCCAAAGAATTGTCACTCAATCCATCTTCCTCCTCAAACTCCAGCTCTGCTAATAATCCATCCACCTTGCTTGGAGACATGTGGATGTCCTTGAAACTGATTTCTTTTCCATCCACACTCCCTTCCATAATGTTTGAAAAATCAGGGGACTTTGCAATCAAGCCCATCCCTTGCCCCTTCAGCCCAACCACCGAGCTATTGTAGAACCTATGCTGAGTTGGAAGTCCCCCACCAACTGCACAGTCCTTTAAAATGGGCCCATACGCATCCTCCACCAGCTTTCCTTCTAAATGATGGCAGACACCCCCATCGGTTCCAAAAAAATCATGACACACACTCTCCCCAACCAGACAATCTTCTTGACTCTGAGGTCGCTCCGCAACAAACTCACCCAAACTGTCGAGCACATCCGCAACAAGCATTTCTCCAGCCAAACTAGAGATCTGCTACAACAATTCTCGACCAGTGCAAGATTCATCTGGGACTTCCACCCCCTCTAGAGTTTCTGAGCTGTGAAGAAGAACCCCATCCCTCACATCCGCCGGATCAGATCTCAAGTTGACCTTTGGGATGCCCAGACTCTGGTTAGACACTACCGAGGCTACTAATAGCTGCTCCTCCAGCGCATGATCTGCCCTTCCTTTCCCCTTCTACCTTGATAGACAATCATGATCCCCATGACCCCATTCTTTGCAGGACTTACATTTAACCATGATTTCTTCTACTTCTATTTCTTGCCTCCATAAACCCTCTGGTGATCTAATCTCAATGACCTTCGGGAGCCCTGGATGTAGTTTCCACATGACACAGATTCGGGCATACATGCATGAATTTAGTTTTTCAACCACTTCATCTGACTTGATGAATCTCCCTAATTTCTCACCAATACTCTTGAAAACTTCCTCCTGCCAGTATTCATGCGGGAGATTATACAATCTTATCCAAACAGGAATTTCTTCAATAGTGGCTTGTCAGGGGTCAAAATTAGGGGTCCAATCCTTAATTAAAAAAATCTACTCCCGACATCAAAAAAGGCCCAGAATCCATCAATGCATTCTTCTCCTCAGCTATCCCAGCAATGATAAGAAAAAACCCATTTGTTAGGGTTTTAATCTCAAAGTGGCTCCCCCATTCTTCATTTACCTAGTTTCTTACTCTAGGGAAATCTGGCCAATCCCCTCCCCACTTCATGAAGAAGGCTCTGTCACACAAGACTTGTACTGATTCCTTCCAAGCCTCCGAGTCAATGCAAATATTGATTGACCTCTTCTTAGACGTTGTCGGTATCCCTCCAATGGTAAGGTTTTTTGGGGGTACCTAAAATTTCTTCCTCAATCTTTCCTCTGACTATTGCTTGCTCCATTTCGGAAGATTCAAATAACATGAGTGACCCCATTTGGTTTTATCTTGCTTAAACGGGGTTCTGTTTTTCCCCCAACTAAACACCTCCCTCCTCTTCCTTCCCATATCCTGCCACTGCCACTGATTTGAGCGCGGTGGACACCAAGGCCGCTGGTTTTCCCTCTGTATGTGATCATTTTCCCATCCTCGTGACCAAACAACCCCTCTACTTGCAAACCCTAGCTTTCTCCTACGCTCCGCCATCAATTTAACCCCACTTTTATATCCCTATCCCAATACTTATGGAGAAGTATGTTTTATTTTTTTTTAACAAAATAACATTCCTAGATTTACATGTAAATCTGTCTGTGAAAACATTAGTCTCTGCCTACACAAGCAAGGACTAATAAGTTAATGTGTTTATTAGTAAATGAGTGGAAAATAAGTAGCATGTTTATATTTAAAAAATGTTACAATATTAAAAATTTTATTAATGAAAACGTAGATTATATATATATATATATATATATATATATATATATATATATATATATATATATATATATATATATATATATGTCAATCATTTTTTAATATTCTTTATAACCAAAATTTGTATCAATTTTGCTAGTAGTTTAAATGCCTTTTTTATATTTTAAGTTTTTAACAATCAAGAATAAAATTACAAATCTATAATAAAGATTTTTATTAATTTATCACAAATCTATTACAAAATTTTTTTTGGAAAATGTAAAAAGAAATTTAATTAAAATTTAATTATTAGAGTAAAAATTTGGTCAATTTGATCCGTCAAAAATCTATTTGCTAGTTTGTTAGGTCAAAAGTGAAAGATTTAATTAAAATTTAGCATTAGTCCATAAAATATTTACAAAGAATGTTAGACATGCATAGTTTCTTGTTTATTTTTTATTAAAGAGATAATCGTGAAAGAAAGAGGAGAAAAATGAAAACGGGTTTAATTAAAATTTAGAATTAAAGTAAAAAAAAAATCATCCATCAAAAATTTACAAAGAATGTTAGACATACATATAAGATAACATGAATTATTATTTATTACAAGACAACTAGAAAAAGGGTAAAACTGAGAAGGGATTTAATTAAAATTTAGCATAATGCTATTGATATCAAAGAAGAAAAATTAAAGTGTTGTTGATCTTAATATTTTAAAAAGTGAGAAGGGATTTAATCAAAATTAAGCGTTAAAGTAAAAATTAAAAGAAAGAAATAATTTATTAAAAATTAAACCTCAATTTATTAATACTATTAATATCGAACAAGAGAAATTAAGTTGTTGAAGAAAAGTAACTATCAACTTTACTTAATATTTTATGTTCGTTTATGTTCATCTTTTTTCTATTAGATAATAGTAGATGATATTGATAAAAAGTAACTATTAACTTTAATTAATACAACCTCATAATATAAATATTTATGAAAAGTGTTGAGAATATTGTCATTGATGTCAAGATTGTTAATTTGTCAAAGAATTGAGTAGCTTGACGAGCTTGAGGTGCCTACTTGTCCACTTTGTTGGTTGAGGTTCCTACTAGTCTACTTGGTTGGTTGAGGTGCCTACTTGTATAATCGGTTGGTTAAGGTGTCTTTTTGTGCGTCTACATCAGCATATCTGCCAACTTTTAGAACACATCTTGAGTTTGGATTTTTTGAATTTCACTTGTTTTGTTTTACAAGTGACATACATCGAAATATTTTTCAGAACAAGTCTTTTCTTTCTACTTGTTGAGTTTTGGCGGTTTTGCAAGCATGCATAAGAGTTTCATACAAACTTTAAAGGCTACGTTGCATACAAATTTAGAAAGTTAAGTTGTTTTCTTCAATGGAACCAGTTGTCAATACGTTTCATTAAACATTCAATTTGCATATGAGTTAGAAACAAAACAAAAATAGTATGGCATTTGCAGTGGTGCCTATCTTTCATGTGTCATATGGACACAAAAAACATGGAATTTTTCTTTCTCTTTTGGGAGTCATTTCTTTGCTCAGATTAAAAAAAACAGAATTGAAACTTATCTTTTACCTTTATTGGCTTGTTTTGAAAGTTGTTGACATGTTTTTATCTCCAAGACATTTTTAAGCATATTGTATGTTTGTCATGATTTTTTGTTTTTTTCATTCTAAAGGTTGGTGTTCAATGAAAAATAAATTGCATCGCCATTTTGTTTTATTGTTATCATTTGGGTTGCTTCAGGATTATTTTATTCTTCAATCATTTTCAAAATTGGGTTGAGAAGAGTGTTCTAAGTTCTTTACAAAATATTTTTCAGAGTTGAAAAAAATCTCTCTTTTGTGGAGTTACTTTGGGGGTTGTTGATTAAATAAAATGTGAAACGTTTTATAAGTGTCACTTTTTTTTTATAGTGTCAGACTTTTGGTATTTGAATAGGGGGAGAGTTACATATCATTTTTTTAGAAAGTAACATTATATTTTTGTAGACTCGATTTTTTAGAGTGTTTTTTGATCAATGATAAGAGTGTGCAGCTTTAGATAAAAATATGATGAAATAAGTGTCGAATTTTAAAATAAAAAGATTTATCATGGAGATGTCACATAGAAATGTAAAGTGGAACATTTGGTCTTAGTAAATTCATCACATGAAAGGGAGAAATCACTAAGTCAATTTTTTGCTCGGAGGACTTTACATTCAAAAGAGGAGATGAATCCACTAGATCCAATCCTAAATAAGACAACAGCTGAATACTAAGTGGATTGGATTGATTTGGGTTTTCCTCTTCTGTAAGTTGGTTTGTCTTTTATTAGGATAAACAGGTTTTGAGGGGACCAAAAACCCCATACAACAGGTTTTGAAGGGACCTAAAACCCACAGATTTTCACGGATCCGGAACCAACAAAGGGACGTTGTAGAAAATAACAACAAAGTTGAACAACAACAAAGCTACAGTCAACCAGACTGTAGAGGCACAACAATTGCCAGCCACACACAAAAGAGAGACAAATCAAACCAGACTGGCAACAATAGTAGATCTAAACCATCTTATAGATCTTAGAAACAAAACACGATGATTTATCTGGCATCCTCAGCCAAAAAATAGGGTTTTCCCAGGTTTCCTTAATCAGTAACAGAGTCTCTAGCTCACTAACAGCAAGAACATATCCTAACCAAAAACACACACTGGCCAAACTGGGTCCTTGAAAACTACTAGCATCCAACCTATCCCTGATAAAATCAAAATACCAAGGGTCTTTCCAAGATCCATTAACCATGAGAGTGGGTTTTAAGAGGCTCCCATAGCCTGAAAAGGGTTTTATACGACTCCCACAACCAGCGGGCCCTTGAGGACTGCTAACAACCAGTCCTTCCCTGCAACAAGCAAGAAATGTAGGGTTTTTCCAGACTCCCTCAACCTTGAATGAGAGTTCAACAAAGCTCCCACAACCTAACAACAGATCAACCAAACACCATCTACATCTCCTATGATCAAACACAACACCCAACTCCACCTCAATAAGAGAGAGGTCATCCTTGAAACAAACCATCTCCACCTCAATAGAAGAAGGTGTCACCTCAATAGACCAAGCCAAAAAAAACCAAAGGTGCTAAGAAAGAAATAGGAGAGAAAGAGTCATGGGGGTCAAAATATAGAGACAAGGATAAACAAGTCCCATCAGCAGAAATAACAAGGGTTTTAAAAAGGCTTCATTAACCTTCTCCTGAAACAAGAAAATAGGGGTATTCCTAAAATGGCCAGACTCAGCAAAAACCACCCCATGGGGTTTTAACAGGCTCCCCAAACCACAAGCATTGGGTTTTAGAATGGCTCCCATAACCATAGCAGGGTTAGAACAACAATTCCTCCTCCCAAACACTAGAGAGAAGAGGGAAAAATGAGACCCCTAAATCTTTAGTAACTCCCAAGGCACCAAGGGAAGAAAGCACTCTCTCTGAAAGAAAAGGATAGCCTAGAGCAGCCCCCTGCATCTAGTCAAGGGAAAACCAACAAGACACATCTCCACCTGAATAGATGGGGTCACCTCAATAGACCAAGCTAAGGATAACCCTTGAAAAAGAAGACAAAGAAGAAACCCAGAAATGTACACAAAGCTATGACCAACAATCCCTAGAGAGAAAGGAAGCCAAAAACCACCCACATCATAGGCAAAATTCCCACCCAAGATAACCAGAGGATTCAACATGAAGAAACAACAAATGGTGGGTATAGGGAAAAACAAGCCACAACTTATAGCCATCTGAAGGCTAGACCATGAGGAAGATGGGGAAGGCACCCGCAGTTCACCACACCATGACCCCATCTTAGCCAAAACAACAGCCCCCTTGGAGCCAACGGGGTTCGTGTCCCCATCTCCCGAGAGACAACCACAGTTAATAAAGGGCCAGCAAAAACCCACAAACACCGCCTGTGGGAAAGGAAACAAAGAACTCCCACCGCTACAAAACATGATCCCATCCTTCGCTCCACTCCCACCTCCATCGACATCCTCTGCATTGGCATCCCCTCCATCAGAATCCTCTGCCTCCTCCTCTAAAGCAAAAACCCTAGCTTCCGACCCCCTTCCGCAGCTGTTCCCACTCATTGTGTTGTAGATCTTGTAAGTTGATTTGTTAAAATAAGTAGAATGCTGAAATTAAAGACAAAATAAGCAGAAACAGTGAGCTACAGATTCAAGATTTAATCGTGCACCTGAATCTGAGTAATATGAGGTGATTCAGAACTTCTCTATGAAAACCGCCAAAAATAGCATGGACCATGTGCAAGAACCAGGGAGCCCTCCTCTTGGTCCTCCAAAATTTTCAATTGCCAAAAAGGTTTTTTTTGTCTCTATGTCTAAAGCTTATTTCTAGAGATATAGTTGTGCACTTGTTTCCTGCATACAAAATGAAAGGGAAATGTGTTGGGAATAGGGGTTTACCTAAGTGAAACCCTGGTTGAGGAATCAACCTTGAATGAAATATTACAAATACTGAAGTAAATAATGGAAAGGTATACCTTAGATCTACAATGACTAATAATGATGCTTTGCTTCTTGAATGTAATCAAATATGTTATATGAAATGACATGAACGTGACAAAACCCTAACACATACACATTCTTCCAAATCAATGATGTAATGTCATTCCAATAAATAGATGAAGATTATGTAGCGTTGAAGAATGCTTAATGATGAATGCTAGAATGCTTGCATGTAGTCTCCTTGCCTTCTCCACCTTATTCTATTATATCCAAATGAGATGGAAAGACCTCCTTATATACTTGCCTATCGTCAATTGTATTAATTTTTTGACATGGGCCAACATGAGGAATTGTTTTCCCACTCAAATTTGAGATAGGGCCTAGGGGAAAAAATAGATCCTAATCAAGGAGGACAAGGGCACCCTAGTCCTAGTGAGGACCAAGATGTGGCGCTCTAGTCCTACCCGAAATTGGGCCAGGGACAAGGGGCTATGCAAATGAAGCTTGGTTGCATGGGGGAGGCACAAATAGGTCCCGATCAGGAATGGGGATGAGACTTCTAAAGTGAGGGCCCCAAATGCGGTCAAAATTACAAGGGGTGTAATTTTAGGATGGTACATTTAGGCCCCACTTTAGTGAGAGTATGAACTGACGTAAATAATCATGGTAAAATACAAGAGAGAGCGATGAGGAAGATGAGGAATGCGGAGTAAAATCACAAGGAGTGTAGGATATCACTAGTTTCAAGGAACTAAGCCCCCAATCTTAGGATCTTAACTCACTCAAACATATGCAAGGGCAAAGAAAATAAAGTAAAAACCAAAAGCACAACCAAAGACAAAAAGACAAACAAAGGCAAAAGACAAAAATATTATCCACAAGAAAATTAAATTCAAAATTAGGATTTTTTAGAAAGAAGCATTTAATTTTAAAATTAAATTTGAAATAGATCTTAGATTTTAATTTGGAATTTAAACAAATTTGAAGAGAAAATATTAAAATTTAAACAACCCACAAGCTCAATTTTTTAAATTTTAAAAATTAGGGTTTTTGGAATTAACCACTTAAATTTAAAATTTAATTGTGAAATTTGACTTGTAGATGAAAATTTGCATTTTAAAATTGAATGAATGCTCATATCTGAAATAATTAATCCAAATTATATAATTCAAAAGCTCAATTTTGAAATTAAAAATTAGGGTTTTAATGAAATTAACCTCTAAATTTTTCAAATTTTCAAGGAAATCAAACTTGTAATGAAAACTTGAATTTTAAATTGCATACATTCAGTTCTAAAAAAAAAATCAAAATTAATGGTGTAAGGAGTTAGGTTCACCAAAATGTAAATTGAAAAATTTGGCCTTAGCAAATTCACCACATGGAAGGGAGAAATCAAGTGTCAATTTTCAATTGGAGAACTTTACATTCAAAAGAGGAGATGAATCCACTAGATCCAATCCTGAATAAGACAAAGGTTGAATACTAGGTGGATTGGATTGATTTGGGTTTTCCTCTTCTGTAAGTTGATTTGTTAAAATAAGTAGAACACTGAAATTGAAGATACAATAAGAAGAAACAATGAGCTACAGATTCAATATTTTATCGTGCACGTGGATTTGAGTAATATGAGCTAATTTGGAACTACCCTATGAAAACTACCAAAAATAGCATGGACCATTTGTAGGGACCAGGACACCCTCCTCTTGGTCCTCCAAAATTTTCGATCATCAAAAAGAGTTTTTTCATCTCTATGTCTGAAGCTTATTTCTAGAGGTACAGTTGCACACCTATTTCCTGCATACATAAAGAAAGGTAAATCTGTTTGAAATAGGGGTTTGCCTAAGTCAAACCCCAGTTGAGGAATCAACCTTGAATGAAATATTACAAATACTAAATTAAATAATGGAAAGGTATACCTTAGATCTGCAATGAATAATAATGATGTGTTTCTTCTTGAATGTAATAACAAATGTTATATGAAATGGTATGAACATGAAAAAACCCTAACACACACACATGCTTGCAAATGAATGATGTAGAGTCCTCCAAAGAATAGATGAAGAGTATGTGGCCTTGAAGAAAGCTTGATGATGAATGCTTGAATGCTTGAATGTAGTCTCCTTGCCTTCTCTGCCTTGTTATGTTATATCCAAATGAGAGGAGAAGACCTCCTTATATACTTTTCTATCATCAATTGTATTAATTTTTCTACATGGGCCGACATGAGGAATAGTTTTTCCGCTCAAATTTGAGATAGGGCTTAGGGCCCAAAATAGGTCCCAATCAAGGAGGACCAAGGCTTGGCACTAGAATCCTACTGAGGACCAATGTGTGGCGCCCTAGTCCTACCCCAAATTGGGTCAGGGACAAGGGGCTATGCAAGGTGCAAGATGAAATAATGAAGCTTGGTTACATGGGGGAGGCATAAATAGGTCTTGATCAAGCATGGGGATGAGACAACTAAGGTGAGGCCCCCAAATGTGGTCAAAATTGCAAGGGGTGCAATTTTAGGACGCTACATTTAGCCCCCACTTTAGTAGGAGTATGAGCTTAAGCAAATACTCATGGTAAAGTAGAAGAGAGAGCGATGAGGAAGATGAGGAATGCAGAGAAAAATCACAAGGAGTATAGGATATCACTAATTTTGAGGAACTAAGCCCCTAATATTAGGATCTTAACTCACTCAAACATATGCAAGGGCACACAAAATAAGGTAAAAACAAAAAATGCAAGCAAAGACAAAAAGAAAAACAAAGGCCAAAGAAACACAATGTAAAAGCTAAAAATGAATTAGACCTCAAGTCAACTAGTCGAAGAGACCTCTATATCAAAATTTTATAAAAACAAATATCATTCTTATTAAAATTCCTCTCATGAACATAAGAGATCACATAAAAGAGCAGAGTGAGAATCATACATAAACTATCAATAGAAAAACTACGAGTTAATGAGAGGAACAAGATAATGCATGGATACGTTCTAGATGTGTTTATCCAAGTGATCCATGAGAATAATTATGAGAGAGGGCATGGACTACTTGCCCCTATATGTTTTTATCTCGGTTATCCATGGTGGGAAAGGACATGGACAATTCACCCCTAGATGTTTTTATCCAGGTGATCCATGTGGGGAGGAGGGTAAGAATAGTCTAGTTGTTTTTAGCTAGTTCCACCCATCCTCGTGCATGTGTAACCCATCCTCATGCGTGTGTAACAAATACAAGGATGAGTGCAAAAAGTTGGGTCCCAATTCCACGGAAGTCTACGAGCAAAAAAGTTTTCCGCTAGAAACAAGTGCCCATTTCTTAAGAAATGGGCATCCATTTAGCTTCAGAGCCCCGACCCATAAAACTAAAATGGGTGCACGTTTTGAAAAAAGGGTGCCTGTTTAGGATCGGACCACCATAGAGATACGGGTGCATGATTTTTAGAAACAGGCACACGTTTCTAAAAATGGGTACCCGTTTCAAAAAATGGGTACCATTTTTTAAAACGTGTACCCGTTTCTAAAAATGGGTACCATTTTTTAAAACGTGTACCCATTTCTAAAAACGGGCTTACGTTTCTTAAAGTGCTATAAATTTCAAAACGGGTGCTCGTTATTTGAATTTTAAAAAATGGGCACCCATTTCATAAAAGATGGAGCGGGAAACACACCTATGCCTCAGTTTTGGCTTTGGGTTTGGCTTGGTGGGACCAACCCTATGCTTGGACCTCCAAAAAAATGGCTAAGGCACTGGAATACTAGATTTCTACCTTGCCGTAATTTTTTGAAGGTCTTCTTGATCGTTATTTTTGATGAAACAAAAACCCATTAGAGTTCTCATTGTCCTAATTGCAAAAATATAAATTTCATAGTGATATGATTAGTTTTACTATTTTTGCATTATTTATTAATCAAAAGTGGTACCTAAATGTAAAATATTGAGGTTTAGTAAAATTTTAATAACTTTTTTGTTTTTAGGTTTTTTTGAAAATAAATTATATGACATCAATGTACATACAATTCTTTTGAAGATTAAAAGAAAAAATTAAAAAATATGAAATTTCCATCAAATTATGGTGGTCGTACACTAGATGTCTTGAAAATGTACTTTATAGTCATATTCAATAAAAAAATAAGAAAAAATATTCTCATCAATATTTAGTGTATTGGGTATCTTTTCCCAGAAGGATTTGCAAACATTCTTTTATTTACGTCAAAATATGGTGGTCCTACACATGTGTGGTATGGTCTTGAAACAGGCATTTTGAAAAAGTGGTTTTTAAATATGCCTACTAAAAATCAATTTCTACCATGTGGGTATTAAAAAAAATTACATATTTGAAAATTAGACTCCGAGAACTACATTTTCTATTACCAAAGTTTTTTCAGATTCAAATTCTAAGTACCTCAAATTTTGACATCAATCGACAAAAAATTTGAAAAATAAGGAAAACACTTCCACTTTTTGCCCAAAAGTGGGACTCAACTTCTTGCACCCACCCATAAGCCTAGTTTTGAGGTCATCCTGTCTAAGACTCTTTGCTCTAGTTTTGGTGATGTGTAACCCTGTCTAAGATATATATCAAATGTTGTGTCTGGTTTCGAGTGTGAAGCATCTCTCTCTAATATTTTTCACTCTAGTTTTGAGAATGAACACCTTATTTAAGAAATGCAAAAATGATATGTAAGAGTATAGTACAATATAGTACAGAGGGAGTGATATGGGTGTCTCCCCTTAAGATGTCAACATAACCCTATGTTGATGTCTTAAGGAAGCTAGAGACAAGGATACCTTACCTTCAACACCAAGGAGATATCCTTTAGGCAACAATGTCATAAATCCAAAATAGAGAGGGAATACTCTTCAAGCAAGGTTAAGATAGTTGAAAAAGAGATAAGGTAGATGGGTAGAGAAGAAATAATTGCTTGAAGCATTACCAGTCTACCAGCTTGTGAGAGCCATTCCCCTTTCCAGGAGTTAATATTTTGATCCATCTTTAACTTTAGAGGATCCCAAAGTTTTGAGTTCCTCAATCCTCTGTCAATTGGAATGCTCGGGTGAATATAGGGAAGATTGCATGTTTTAAAGTTCAAAATTCTTTGGATTTTAACCTCTAAGGGGGCACGGGTGGCAAAAAAGAAAAGAAAAAAATTTCCTTTGTTAATAATTTGGCCTGAGGCCTTCCTAAAGGATTCTAGAAGCATTTTCAGTTGAGTTGCTTCCTTGATCGTTGCTGCACCCAGCAAGAGGTTATCATCTGCAAATTGTTGATGTGTGACTACACAAGTTTTTGTTATTTTAACTCCTTCCAAGAGGTTGCTAGATTTTTTTGATTTGATAGCCCTCCCTAGAGCTTCTTCCATGATGATATAATGAAATGGAGAAATAGGATCTCCTAACCGAATGCCCCTTGATGAGGAGAAAAAACCAACTGGCTTCCCATTTACCAAGATTGAGAATTTGGGCGTAGAAATGCATTTAATTGTCAATTGATCCATTTTTTGTCAAACCCAAAAGCCTGTATAATTTTGCATAAGAACAGCCAATCCAATCATAAGCCTTTTAAATATCCAATTTGACAATCATACCTGGTCTCTTCATATTTTGGAGAGTGTGGATACCTTCTTGGGAAACAATGACACCATCTAGAATTGAACTGCCAAGGACAAATTTAGTCTATTCTTTTGATATAATGCAAGCCATAAGGGGTTTCATTCTATTTATCATAACCTTTAAGAGAATTTTGTAAACTATATTGCTAAGTGAAATAGGCCTGAAGTCCCCTAATTTAGAAGCTTTCTCTTTTTTTTTAATAAGGGCTATAAATGTATTGTTAATTTCTTTAAGCAGATTGCCTGATCTTCTTGCCAATTCCAAAGCCTCAACTAAATCTTGTCCAAAAATATGCCAGCATTTCTTAAAGAAATATGTAGGGAAACCATCTAGGCCAGGAGCCTTACCCAAAGGGAGTTGATTAAGAGCTTGAGTTACTTATTCCAATGAAAAACTCTCATTAAGCTTTTTATTTTGTTCATCTAAAATGATCTTTGGAATCAAGGCCAAGAAGTTTCTCTACTCTGTAAGATGAGAACCATCTTCATTGTTTAGTAAATTTGAATAATATGAGGCTATTTCTCTCTTAATCCCTTCAGGGTCCACTATAGATTGATTTTGATTCAAATCTAGCTTTGAGATCCTATTCATGCTTCTATGAATCTTTGTCACATTATGAAAAAACTTGGTATTTTTATCACCCATCCAAAGCCAATTTTCTCTAGACTTCTTCTAGAAAAATTCTTCTTTAGATAGAATATCCTCATACTCCATGAACAACCTCTTTTCTTAATCAAAGGAATCTTGATCCATACCCTCAGAGATAATTTTTGCATTTAAATCAGTCATTCTCTCTTCTAAATATTTTTTAGAAGAGAAGATGTTTTTGAAGTGCTGGGAGTTCCATTGCAACAACTTTTTCTAAACATACTTTAGCTTTGAAATGAAGCAATAAAGTTTGGAGCCTTCAAATGTTTCTTCTTTCCACCAGTCTTCTATCAAGGTTAGGAAGTTTGAATCTTTCATCCATATATTCTCAAATCTGAAGGGATATTTTACGTTGTCTAAGACCCCTTGAAGGGTTAACATAATGGGAAAATGATCAAACCCAAAGCAAGCTAGGACCGAGCACTCCAAAGAGAAAGGGAAGGAGCTGAGATCCCAATTTTCTCTGAAATGTTGCTAAAACCTTTGCTCCTATTTATCCATGTAAAAGAACTTTCTCCTGAGTCAATATCTAAAATCCCATTCCTATCTATCCAATCGTTGAAATCTTGTTGAGATCTTCCTAGCCTAATAATGCCTCCCCTTTCATCTGATGAAATCTTGGTAGCATTAAAGTCTCCTCCTATGATGACCTGCTGATCCAAGAGTTGGGATATGACACCATCAAGGGTTAACTAGAGGAGCCGCCTATTGTGAGGAGATGTTGGTCCATAAGTGTTGATGATAAAGAAGGATAAATTTGATTTCAAGTGTATGATCTTTACTAGCAGCCAATTTCTATTAGAAGCAACACCTTCCACTTGAACTTGAGAAGGCTTCCAGATTGTCATTAGACCCCCTAAGGCCCCTTCTGATGCAAGTGAGGATTGGAGAGAAGCTTGAAAAAGAGAGCTGATTCCCAAACCAAAAGATACTTCTTTCTGACAATCTAGCTTAGTTTCTTGAAGGAGGGTGACATCTGCATTGACCAAGAGAAACCTTCTCTTAATAACCCTCTATTTGTTAGGGGCATTGACGCCCCTAACATTCCAAGAAAGTATTTTCATTGTTGTTCAGAAAGGGTATTATCCTTCCCTACTTTTCAAAGGTCTGTGATTTTAGATTGGCTCTTTGTTTCCCCTTTTTGAGTTCTAGCTTCATTCAAAGATTTGTGGTCGTTCTTGGGAGGAGAAAGACCATAATCAAGTTTCACCTTTCCATCTATCAACTGGTTTAATCCTATTGTCCTTTTCTCCTTGATCTTTGAGTACATTACAGCCAAGAGAGTTTCAAGAACAAGCTCCATATCCTCATCATCAATCATATACTCCTGGAGCAGTCTCTGAGTTTTTAGGTCCAGATGCATTTCCAAATCAGGAGGCATCATAGAAGGCGACATCAAAAGAGGGTTTGAGAGTTCAGAGGAAATATTAAAGAATTGTTTAGAAGACAGAGGATCAATGAATGGGGAAGTCAAGCAATTAGGATGCTCCTTTGAGGGGCTCCTCTTGGAGGGAGGTAGGGGGCTAAGAGGCAAAGTGGCTTGAGCTCTATCTGAAGAACCCTTTCCATCTGAAGGTAAGAGATCATTTGCATCCTCCGTGTCTTCTACTATGTCATTAGTAATAATTTCCTCCTCCTATAAAATATTAGTTCTAGGGACATAAGTTTTCCTTTGCTTGTCTCTATTAAAATTGGGAGCGCCCCTTTATCGCTTACACCTAGTTATGTTCCTTCTTTTGGAGGCCTTTCTAGGATTCTGAGAGAAAATATTGAAAGCCCCCTGAGTCAGAGAAAGGGTTTTCTTTTGGTCAAACAGACTCCTCACAATCTTGTTGCTTTGAATCTTAACAATCAGAGATAGAATGAGCGGGGGGATGGAAGGGGGGGGTTGAGAAGAAGAGGGTGAAACAGAACCTGGAAGAGACTGAGATTTAAAATTCTCAATCGAAGAATCAGAAAGTTGTGAGGGTCTTGGGGTTTGAATATGGCATGAGGCAGCTACTACAAGCAATTTTGTTGGAGACGCCAATCCTATGTTCCCCATATCAAGGTTCTTATCGTCATTTTCTGGAACTGCAACTGTTTGAAGGGGAGAAGGCCTCTCGTAGTAGCCATAGAGAAGTTGAGCACTATTTGGTTTCAAATGATGCATTTTCTAGGATTCTCCTTCCCCGACCTCTGAACTTTCTGCTTCCACCTACCACCCTCCGAGATTATTTCTAACTCACTATAAAAGCCTTGATTTAAATCTATTCCCGCATAGATATTAGCCACATTGCCCTTAAGCCCATTCAGGAAGTCTTCCTCAATGCCCACTAGAGATCCTAAAGCATCTCCTATCTTCAGAAGGGCCTCCGAACACCAAAAATCAGAAGGTAGACCAACTAAAGAAATCCATACTGGGGATTTCTGAAATCTGTGATTAGTAGGGTCGAATCCTAGTTTCCAATCTAAGAAATGGAAGGTCGAGCCCTAAAAGAAGAGAGGGCTACCATTGATGATGTTTTCTTTTAGGGTGGAGTCCGCACATTCTAAAAAGAAAAAATCATTCTGCAGAGGTCTGATTGAGATCATTCCTGGGAATGAGGAAGTCCACCAGAACATGATTTCATTGTTATCCCCTCGACAGCCACACCATTGAGAAAATAGGGCATTCTCCTGAAAACGAACTATTGTTGGGTTTAAAGAATCTAAGGGAAGTACAAAAATCTTGCTCCCCATACCTTTCCTTTTCCATTTTTGAATCTTATGATCGAAAGGAGGGACTTGCCAAGGATGAAAGGACTTTTTGAAACCCGAAGCCCCATGGTATCTTTGACTAGCCAACTCTCTTATAGTACTGAAGTGAGAGTGGAGGCGCCGAGAACATGCTTGCTTTTGGGAGGGAAAAACTTCTATGGTCGAGACAAACTCGGGCTTTCTCGTTTGAAGAGGAATTCTATTTGGACCAGTTGCCACTTTGCTTGCCCAAAAGTCCAATTTAGTGAACATGGTTGAAACAGGGTTCTGGTAAGGCTGAGGCCTTGAGTGTCGACGCATATCATGGTTCTGCCATTTCAAACTCATTCTGCTTAGGCCTTTCGCATCACTGTTTGTCCAAAGACTTTGTTCGTTTGTCCGCCATAGACATGAAAAGCTTCGACTCAGGGAGGAGCCACTCTGATTCGAGCTTTGAGGAAGGCCTTCCGAGTTCCATGCATGTTGGATCCTCTGGTTCCTCTGGTTCCACACCCTCCGATCCATAATCCAATATTTCCAGCAGAGATCTTATGCAAGGAATTGTGTAATAATTCTTGGACAGCATGTCACTGTTGCACAGAAATTTAATTGAAGCTTATTAGCAAACACAGCGCTGAGGCTGAATATAAATAGACTGAGCAATTTGTAGCCTTAATTATTGGAGTTCATTTTGAAGATGACAAACTAGTCGTGCGATTTTGCATGCAATATTCGGACAACTACAACATCACATTAAAAAACAAATATAATACAAACTGAATCTAAATTTACTGTCAAACAAAGCGTGGCAAAGAAAACAACATGCAAATGGCGGATTGGCATGGAACTGCATTGTCTTTAAATGTTAGCTAGAACCCAGTTATAAACACTCCGAATGAGAAAAAGCAAAAAACTAATAAAATTTTCAGTTTGAAAAATCAGACCATAGGATAAGCCTTTTTTTGAGAAGTTAAGTTTCAGAGTCGGAATCGCTCGCTCCTAGTTGATTACATACTTCATCACATTCTTCTTTCACTTCAGCAAATGTTTTGCACAGCTTCCGCAGCTTGTTTTGTGTTTGCTCAAGATCTTTGTTGCTAGATTCTTCCCGTTCTTTAGCCCTCTTGAGTTCCTCCTTTATTTTTCTATTACTTTTAGCCAATTTCTTATTATCTCTTTTCGCTCTAACCAAATTGGCTTGCATGTCATCAAACTGCTTACAGTATTCATCTAAGGCAGATTTCAGAGTGTCGTGTGAAGATAATCTTGGCCCTTGGAATATCTGGAGTTGAAAATGCTTATTTTAAAAGGCAAAAACCGCCAAGAAATGTGGAATGTCGCTCTGGTTGCCCGTTGATTTTTACGAGTTAATTTTGGTTAATATCATCCAGATACAAATACAAATACAATGCAAGACGCTTGAAATAATTTGAACCGTTGGGTTTTTGACGTGCTATTTTAATCGGCAAAACACTTTAAATGGTGGAGAGAGTCACAAATAAATATCGATGAATGGTGAATTAAATTGTTAGCCATATTTAGTAGTCCAACATTTTCGCTATTTTTTCTGATGTAATGGCTGGGCAGTTCTTTTACCGCTGCCATTGGTACACACATGTGAGGCAATTTGACGGTCAATATGGCCGTCTTTCACTATGACATCTAAAAAAGTTATGTACATATTGACACTTCAAATTATTAATAAATCATAAGAAAATTTATTAAACTAGCAATTGCACCTTAGTGTGCAATGGGTATGTCAAAAGAGGTGTGTAAGGTGAATTAGGAAAGACATTGGTCTATATTTTTGCATATAATTGGGTAATACATGACTTGTTAGGTCATAATGTTGTTTGTGCAACAAAGTTCTCACTAGAGAAGTGATAGCTTCAAATTAACTATGCATCCACTTATAGCGATCCAATCATAATTGAAACAAAACCTTTAAATTGAGAAGAAAATCAAGTTTCATTACAAACAACACATGGAGAGAGAGAGAGAGAGAGAGAGAGAGAGAGAGAGAGAGAGAGGTTGAGATAGTGCTAGAAGGAGGGAGACATGGAGGGTAGATAGGTGAGAGAGAGATGTGTAAAGAGATAAAGATAGAGATAGAGAAGAAGAAGATAGAGATTTAAATAGAGTTAGAGACAGAGATGGAGAATAAGGAAAGGAATATGGAGAGATAAAAGAGAGAAGGGAGAGGAGTTGATAAAAATGAAAAAGAAAAATAAAAAGAGAGAAAGGGAGAGATAAAAAGATAGAGATAGTAAGTGATATATAAAGAGAGGGAGAGATATAGTGATAGAGAGAGATAAAGATAACTAGATAGAGTTAGAGGGATAGATGGAATAAGTGATAGGGAGAGATAGATATAGAGAGGAAAAGAGATATAGATAAATAGAAGTCTAAAAAGATGGAGGAGAGAGAGAGAGAGAGAGAGAGAGGGAGGGAGATGGATGGATAAGGTGCATGTCTAGAGATATAGGGGAGAGAGGAAGATATAGGTGAGATGAAGATAGAATGAGAGAGGAAGAGGGAAAATAGATAAAGAGATAGAGAGACGTATAGGGAGATAGAAAGATAGAAAGATAGAGGCATATAGAGGAAGAGATAGAGAGAGATTTGTAAATGAAGAGGGAGAGATACATATAAATAGATGGTGAGATAGAGTGAGATAGATATCTAAGGGCATATAGAGAGAGGGGGAGAGGGAGGGAGATATATAATGAGATTAACAAACAAAGAGATCTAGGGATAGACAAATATAGATGGAAAGAGGGTGAGAGAAATAGTGGGAGATAGAGGGAGAGATGCACATATATTGGAAGAGAAATAGAGAGATGTAGAGATATATATGAAGAGAAAAAGAGATGGATAGAGATAAGGAGATAAATAGGGGGATAGGGAGTGAATGAGGGAGGGAGAGATGGGGAGAATTACAGAGGGGAAGAGAGAGAGAGAGAGAGAGAGAGAGAGAGAGAGAGAGAGAGAGAGAGAGAGAGAGAGAGAGAGAGAGAGAGATCATACAAGAAAGATAGAGTGAATAAGAAAGCGAGGTGAAGATAATGATATATAGATTTAGAGGGGTACATAGATGTATGGAGATAGAGATAGAGGGGGCAAGAGTGAGAGAGAAATAAGATGACAAATACAAATAATAGATAAAAAGGTTTAGACCTTAGAAAGAGGGAGAGTGATAGAGAGGAGGGAATATAGAGAGATAAAACTGATAGAGATAGGAAAGGATAAATAGGGAGTGTATGTTTAGAAAGAGTAGAAGTAGAGAGATATAAAAAGAGGGAGTATGGGGAGAGGAAGACAAGGAGAGATAAGATAGAAAGATGGAGAGAGGGATGTATAGGGATAGAAAGATATGGAGATAAGGGTAGAAAGGGGAGAGAGAATAGATATAACTTGTAAAATATAAAGGTGGTGAGAGAGAGAGGAAGAGATGGAATGAAATGGAAAGGGGGAGAGGGAGACATGTAGATAGAAAGATAAAGATATATAAAGTGATATGTGCTCAGAGGTAGAGAGGGATATAGAGAGAGAGTAGGAGAGATGAGGGAAGAGGAATGCATAAGATCTAGAGATAAAGAGATAGAGATAGAGATAGAGATAGAGATAGCAAGGGAGAGGGAGAAATAGGGAGTATGTGTTTGTGTGAATGAGAGAGATATATAGATATAGATAAGGAAGGAGAAATATAGAATGTGTGTGAGTGAAAGAGATATATATAGAGAGAGAGAGAGGGATTAAAATATATAAATAGACATAGTGAGGGAGAGAGGGAGAAAGAGGGCATAGAAGTAGAGATATATAAAAAGAGGGAGAGAAGAGGGGGAAAGGGAGAGATACAAGGATAGATATAGTGGGAATGATAGAGGGGGCAAAGAGAGAGATACAGGGAGAGGTAAGGAGATATAGATAGTCCAGAGAGAGATATATATGGAGATAATAATCAAATGGCACGTTACCCTTAGTATAACTCTTCAATGACATAACTATCTATAAATTATTGGTATGAAATGACTAATCAATAGTTAGTTTCTCTCTCTTGCTCTCTTGTTCTAAACGTTTAATTTAGGTTTTAAGTTGGAATTATTCTATTATATAAATTAAAATAAATTTCAAATATTTAATTACTCTAGAATAAACAAAATTTAATGAGACAAAAATACAAGTTAGATTAATTCTAATATTTTTAAATTATTATTTGTAATTCCATAAGAAGACATAAATAATTAAAATTAAATTTTAACTTAATAATTTATTAAATAATATATATTACATAGTATTGTATTTTTTTATATTATATCATTTTAGAATGTTTATTATAAAATATTAAATTTTGGATTTGATTATTTTTAATTTTAAATATATTTAAATATAATTTTTTCAAAATAGTATCTATTTACTTATATGAATTTAGAAACTATCAATTTATTTTTTAAATATTTTTAATAAGGTTCTCTTAAAATCGATTTAGAAACTTGTCATAATTTAATGAAGATTTTTTGGTATGAATTAACAAACTTAGTAAATTTAAGATTTTTCATATATAACTAATTTGTCAATATTTTTTAAATTTTTACATTCTTTTTTATTTATATAAGATATTACAATTTAAAGGACAAAATTTTTGAAAATAACAACATTTAGGCATAGCTTTAATCTTCTTTGTTGATGAGTAGCTTTAATTCATTCCATATATCAATAATTGTGATTTCATTTGTTTACACAACATACATCTTTCTAAAGACATTGCAATGATCACATCGTCATAAAAAATGCGTTCATCATATAGTTAATATTTATTAGAATTTAGTCTTATTTAGAATATAAAATGCATGCAAAAATAATAGAATTTATTTTAAAATATAGATTTAAAAATATAATTTTTCAAATTAGAAGTTTCTTTTAAAATATAATTTTTTTTGCATTTAATAAATAATAATAATAATAATAATAAGTTAAATTTTTTATATTTTTATTTTTATATTTAACTTGTTTTTTAATTATTTGTTGTCTAGTCATTAAAATGACATGGATAAGAAAGTTGAGTGAGTGCCATTGTGTCTCGGCGTTATAAGTTTTTTTCGCATTTAAAGAAATATTAATAATAGGAAGTTGCTTTTTAATTTGGATTTTTGTCTCTAACTTATTTTTATCTTATCCCTTGTCTAGTCATTAAAATGGCATGGAAATCTGGGTGGGTGTCATTGTAATGTTACATCTCTTGGTACTGTCTAGTCATTAAAATGATATGGATAAAAAAGATGGGTGCGTGACATTGTAGTGTTATTCCTCTCAGCGTAAAAATGTTTCAAAAAAATAGTTAAAAATGAAATTTCAAATATTTGATGATAAACTTATTCATAGTCAGTATGTGCGGAGTGTCAAAGCCAATCTCAATAGTATGAATTTTTGAAGCTCACATTGAATACCAACAATTATAGAAGTGACCTAATCAAATTTGGCATTATCTATTTAATCAACAATCTATCAATCTAGATCAATTTCAAAGAATAAAATTCAAGATTCATATCAATAATTATACAAAGAACATAAATGAAATTTGTGTTTGTCAATTCAATCAAAATTAATAAATAAGATATGTACAAATTAAGGTCAATCTTTAAGAATAAATGATAATAGAGTTAAATATAATAATGTAAATATGAATTGAATTTACTCATAAAATTATCACATCTGAAATTCTAATTAAAAAATATTTTAATTTTTTTTAAATTAATATAATATTCATTTTTAACCATTACAACTCTTTACACTCAAATATATATACTTCTAAAAGGAAGGTAAATTTGCAAATAGGTTGGATAATCTTGGCCTTATTTCCAATCATATTAAAATATGGATGAATTTGCACAAAATTCTTGCTAAAATTTATGCCACTATCTTTGCTGACATAAGGCCTAATGATGCAGAGTAATCTTAAGATTGCCTTTTTACTTCTTGTCATAGCCACCTTATCTATGAATCATATGCACCTTCGCAAAGTCTGACCCATGCTTCTCTGATTTTCGCCTTTGGTTTCATTGTGTTAGCTATGGATGGAGACCTTATTCAAACAAAGCGAGAAAACTACGATGATTTCAAGAACAATACAAAGTTGTGGCCGAAAGTGGTGAAGGACAACCTTACGAATTATGTGGAAGAGATATAGGGTTTTGACTTGACCCTCTCTAAACAATTTGCCTAGTCATGGGAGAAAGGTGAAGTTAAAATTGAGGGAATGGTTTTTATGGTATCTATAGAGACTATCACCTCTGTTATTGGTTTATCTTTGGAAGGAGTGATTTTCCTTAAAAAGTCAAAGGGGACTTATAAATACAATTTTAAGATGTTATTTTAACTCGGAGAAGATGTCTCAAAATTGTGAAGTGGTTACAATAGGGAAGACCTACCAGGGGTTTGGAATGATGAGGCACTCATGCTCATGAATTATTACACACTGGACAATATATTCAAAGGTTTCCACACCCAGCTCTTTCTCATTTTGAACTATTTTAGTTTAGACGTCAAAATGAATTTCCCATTCTAGGTTTGTTCCTCTTTATCCTAGATGGTTATTTTGGTTAAATCAAAGAATACTTTCCCTCTTGACCAAGGCTTAATCTTGAGAGTTTATAAATTTCACTTGGCTTCGACCTCATCTTGTGGGACCCTTTTGATTTCCTTTGGCCCCATGCTAGACTCTAACCTGATTGTGTGGAGCTTTCTAGAACCAATATTATAAAAATTGACCCCAATTTGGTCTCCCCGCCCAAGACTAAACTAGTCCCTACCTAATTCAACCCTCTTCATGAGGCCAAACATAAAAACTCCCTTGCTCCCATTTCCAAGGGATATGATATGGTGGACTCTAAGGAGGAAGAGAAATCTAAGGATTCTAATTAGATTCTTTATCCATGGGTTCAAAATGGTCTCCAATTAGTTATGAGAAGAACATCATCTTCACCCCCCCACACCCCCCACCCCCCCCCCCCCCGCTCCAATAAGATCCCCTTCCCCTAGTCCCAAAAATATCCCCTTAACAATATAGCTTTAACTTGAAGAAAACTGATAGAAAAAAATAAAAGTGTTATTACATCAAGAGGCGTATTAGGCTTACAGACAAATGCAAGAATCTTTGTCAATAAAAATAAAAGTCATTTAAGTTGTCGTGCATTTGACCGTCAACCTTTTTGTCAATAAACAAAAAAATTATATTATTTAAATTCAAACTTTCCTTTAAAAGAATTTTTTTTTTAAAAGCATAGTCTATATTATTTAAATTCAAATTTTACTTTAAAATTGGTTTTACAATATTATCATAGTAAAAAAAAAACATAATAATTATTTAGTTAAAACTATTATTAGCTTGAAAATTGAAAAAAACTTATAATAATTTTTTAAATTAAATATTTATTTAAAAATTTAAAAATTAGATTTTATAATTTAAAATGCAAAGAATTTTTTTAAAAAGCATAATCTATATTATATTATTGCAATAACTTTCATTTGATGTTTTAAGAAAAATAATAATTGTCAAAAAAAAAAAAAGATAAAATATTTATTTTTTATTTTCTCTCATAAAGAATTTAATGATAATTTTAAAGTTTTTCATTATGGTTACAATTTAATTTTAAAAAGATGATGATTAAAATGAAAAGAAATGAAAATCCTTGTAATAAATGCAAAACATATAAATTTACTATGCAAGTTTCTAAATTCATACTCAAAAAATTTGTTTATAGTTAAAATAGAAACTATTTTTAAAAGTAATAATAAAATATAATTTCAACTATGACTAGTTTTTATATTCATATAAAAACTATTTAAAATAAATAAATTGATTAAGTTTCTAAATTCATGTAAGAAAATAATAGTAAAACTTCATATTAAAATATTATCAATATTAGAAACAACTCTATGCTATCATTTTAAAATCTTTTAAATATATTTATATTTTATAATAAACATCCTATGCAATTCTATAGAGTTTGTCTCTCTTTCCCAAATATTGAAATCAATTTAAAAGTATCTTTCCAAAAAATTAAAAAGCATTTGTGTTTTTGGTGGCAAGATCTATATTTCATAAGATTTATGTTTTAGTAATCAAAATGTTTTTATCATCTCATATCTTTTTGTTATTTAGCAATTTTTATTTACAAGTTAAGTAGTTTGCTTTGTGTGAGGATAAAGTTCATTGTTAGAAATGAGTCTTTTATAAAGGAGAAAAAATTACCATTGCTAAAATAAGTGAAAAAAGACACTTAAGTCATAGGACTGAAAAAAGCCTCATGTTTATCATTGGTTTTTTTTTTCAAAATGATCCAACCATCTAATGGGTTGTTTACAGATTGGGACTCCATGGAGAGATGGTGCAAAAGCAATCACACAATGCCCCATTTTACGAGGGCAGACCTTTGTTTCAAAATTTACAGTGGATAGAGTAAGTGTTCCTTTGAATTCTAATTACAACTTAACTAATTAAAAAATTGGATTGACATTGATATGTTTTCTATGTGTTGTAATGTAGCCAGGCACAACTTTCTACCATGCCCATTATGGGATGCAAAGGTCATTTTTAGAATTTATTACAAATTCACACATTTTTAAAATGTTGTCAATCAATTCAGCCTTGAAATTTTTGAGTTGGAGTTTGGATGTTTTCATCGTCTTATTAATTTTTCTATTGAATCAGATTGTCCACACACTAAATGTAACAATGGTGTTCATGTACATGTACTTAATTTGCATGAGATTTTTAATCATAAGAATTTATTAGATGTCTATAATATAGTACATAGATAATAAAATCATATGTATTAAATAAAAAGTATTCTATTACATTAAAAATATATTTTATTTTAATAAGAATTTAGCATTCTATTTTTTATTTTTTTAAACGTTCTACATAAGGCATAATGATGCAGAGTAATCTTAAGATTGTCTTTTTACTTCTTTTCATAGCCACATTATCTACAAATCATTTATTGTTTAGGTGGTGGACATTTAATTATGGCATTGGATGCGCCTTTGCCAATTCTAGCCCATTTTGTCCCTTTCATACTCCTAGTTTACGAATTCCTTCTTTGATTTTTGCCTCTAGTTTCATTGTGTTAGCTATGGGAGGAGACCTTATTCAAATAGAGTGAGAAAACTATGATGATTTCAAGAACAATGCAAAGTTATGGTCAAAAGTGGTGAAGGACAACCTTAAAAACTATGAGGAAGAGATATAGGGTTTTGACTCCATCCTCTCTAAAAAATTTGTTTGGTCATGGGAGAAAGGTGAAGTTAAAATTGGGGGAGTGGTTTTTATGGTATATATGGAGACTATCGCCTCTATTATTGGTTTATCTTTGGAAGGATTGATCTTCCTTAAAAAGTCAAAGGGGACTTATAAAGATAAGTTTAAGAGGCTATTTAAACTAGGAGAAGGTGTCTCAAAATTGCGAAGTGGTTACAATAGGAAATACCTACCAGGGGTTTGTTATGATGAGGCACTCATGCTTATGAAGTATTTCACACTGGACAAGATATTCAAATGTTTCCACACCTAACTCTTTCTCATGTTGAACTATTTCAGTTATGGCACCAAAATGAATTTCTCATTCTAGGTTTGTTCCTCTGTATCCTTGTAATGTCCACCAAAATACCCTAGAGAAATACACTAATCTAACATGCAAATAGAGAAAAAAAAAATTAAAACATTTACTAATGCAACATATTTAGCTAATTACTCATAAGAATAATACAACTATTATCAAGATAACATTTAATCTTTATCAACATAAACACAAGAGCATATATCACAAGCAGAAAACAACATCAATATCATAATAAATCTAATAATTCCCTTGGGAATCTCAACATCATTACCTAATCCTATCCATAAGCATGATAACACATTTACCACCAATGAACTAATGCACATTAATTCTAACTTCATTTATCCTTTCCATACATATATGATCATTTACTATCTTTGATATGAGTACATCCATCTACTATGCATGCATTACCAACCCCTTTTAGGTTAATTTTAAAACACCAACACTAAATATTCCTAGTCCCATACAATAAACCAAATGCATAACAATAAATCCTAAACCATTGTCTCAATAAATGAATAAATATCCACAGTACATATGATAATCATTATTTCCACTACTAAACCATCTACTACACAATATCTGTTTACATCAAGGAGCATTACTCTCAATTACAAATACAATACATCAAGAATCCATTACAAGCATATACCATATAAATCATTTACATCAATCTGTTGCAAGCATCCATCCATAGTTGAAAAGAGAAAAGATCTGCATCCACACAAAAGCATCCAACAAATAATATCCCAATGGAAGAAGGCACCAAACCACCCGACCATATGGAACCAAAGGAACCAACCCCCAGTGCTAGGAGATGACATAAAATCCCATACACATGCTAGATCTAGGTTCACACCAAACAACCAAAGGATAACATACAGCTAATATAAGGATACAAAGCATAAAATCTCTAAACATAAATCCTCCAAAGGCAACACATCAAAACATGGCTCAAGGAACTAGTACCTACATTGAGGGAAAAGAGTGTCATCACATGTGACAAATGGGAACCTAGACACATGTCCTAACCATCCTAGATGCACATGCGGAGCCATCTCAACCTTAATGGGGTAAGGGAGATTATCTTACCTAGTTTACCAAGGCCTTCCCAATCCTATCACAGTCCACTACCACTGGGCAAGGCAGAGGGCCACCATCCATTTCTTAACTTATCAAAATGTACTATGCTACCCAAACCCAATTATTATTATATTACATTATCACTTGACTACAAACCAACTTCCAATGAGATATCTGGCTATCTAGACCTTGGGTAACCTAGCTGTCTACCCCATTGCAATCCCAATCACTCACTTGGAAGCCCACTCCACCCCAGCATGCGCCTAGACCTTAGGGTTACAACAAATAAATCCATAACATAAAATTTCTCCACATGACCATGGCCTCATAATAATATAAGACTTGGTAGTCCAAGGCATCAACCAACCCAACAATCTTCACATATAACATGGCAGCCTCTTAGGCAAAGCAAGAAATCCAACATAAAGGAGTACAACCAAAGTACCAACTACAAGATAAACTCATATGTAAGCCAAATGGTCAAAATAATAAATAATCAAACAATAAAACAAGTCTAGAACATCTTAGGTATCAAAATAGCCTCGGGGTATCCAAAAATTCAAAATAGAAATCTCAAAATCACCAAAAATAACAAAATTGGTTAAAATAGGCAGTATAGCGCATCTTCTATGTAGAATAGCACATTCACATAACACAATAGCACATCTACATAATTTAATAGTGTGTTTACATAATACAATAGCACTTTCACACAAATCTATAGCACATTTAACAAATGAAACGATGCATATACTCAACTATGTAGCACATTTACAATTAAAAATCATGCATTTACAAAATAAAATCACGCATATGTTAATAATTTTAGTGCATTTATTCAAATAGCACATTTACTCAAACTCGGACACGAAACAAATAAACTTACGACAAGAAAATAAAATTGATTAAGCTATGGAAAGTCCTGAAAATGGGCTCAATAGAAACACCCAAACATAAGGAAGTAAAAGACCAAAACAAAACTTCAAATCATAAATCATAAGGAAGGAATTCCTCAAAACAACAATGTGATTCTGGGAAAGCCAGTCTCAGAAAGAGACATGGGATAATTCGCAAGGACAACCAAGAACATTACAACAAACAATTCAAGGTAACCAAAACTCATATTAAAAACAAATATCATATGCAAGATTCAAATCAAGAGTACACAGATAGTATTGCATTCACGGCTGCACATGGCCAATACCCATAATATTTTCCCAAATTATATAGTTTAACTTTAGAATATAAAATATATAATATGAATCAAACCACAACTATACAATAAATTTATTTTTCCCCAATCTACTCAAGAACAATCTTTCTAACCATACATCGAGAAAACAATCTTTCTCTGAAAAATTAAATGCATAGGGAGAAATTCCTCCAACCTTGAATGTAGAAGTTATGGAAAGCAATCTGATTAAGAGAAATCCAAACAATCCTCAAGAAACCAAAATCTAAAGCCAAGCAGAATGTGCATAAAATTCTTCTTGGAAGCCAACCTGGGTGAACGCACAAGAAACCGTTTAAATAGAAAATCAAACCCAAAACCAATGCAAATGTTGCCCAATAAAAATATTCTCAAATACAATATAATCTACCTATCATACCATATATTATATTTTATTGTCCCAAAGCAATATAACCAATAGTAATAAAGGGTAGGTAAGTAATATATATTATTTCCATTTACCCATGTAACAAGATACATAAGAAATAAATTTAAAACCAAATGAAATAATAATAAACCAAGCCCAATAAAATAAATCAAGGGCTAATAATAAATCAAAAGCCACAAATTAAATAAAGGCTCCAATAAATAAATAATCAAAGGTATATAAATAAATACCCACAAATAATCAAATAAATAATAATCACGCTATAACACTTAAATATTTATACCAACTATTTATTTAATTTATTATTATAAACTATATTAATCCATTAATTTAATTTAAAATTATTAAACTATATAAATCAATTTAATCAATTAATTAATAATTAAACCAATCAATAATCACAACACTGCACAAAGCAATCCAACATAGGATAACCCAAGGAATCACTAGATGCCAAACAATAATTCACACCAAGACACTAAACTAACAAGGGTGATCAACTTAAACCTAGAGTGAGAATGGGTTTTCATGTAATCTTTGATCAACTTTCCATTGGGATAAGACATGCTCAGACTTGTGACGCCAGGTGGAGTCGATGTCTGGTACCTGCAAACCTATCATCGCCAACACGTATACAACAACATATATAATAATATATCATGAAATAAACAGACAAGTGAAAGGAAATCACAACGTCATATCATGCTCACGAATGAGTGGTATGACATCGTCCCTTATCACAAACGCAGTAGAAGACACTCGCAATCAACAAGCATAATCATGGTCATCATCATAAGATAGGGTTAGTACATAATACAATTTCATCAATTTAACATAGACCAAATATGAAGCACACATGGAAATGAGCACACATAACAATCATCAAAGGGTAATCCATCATCACAATAGTCTAGAAATGTCATCATCCATATGTAATCAACTTAAACCTAGAGTGAGAATGGGTTTTCATGTCATCTTTGATCAACTTTCCATTGGGATAAGACACGCTTAGACCTGTGAAGCCAGGTGGACTCGATGTCTGGTACCTGCAAACCTATCACCACCAACACGTATATAATAAAATATATAATAATATATCATGAAATAAATAGATAAGTGAAAGGAAATCACAACGTCATATCATGCTCATGAATGAGTGGTATGACATCGTTCCTTATCACAAATGCAGTAGAAGACACTCGCAATCAACAAGCATAATCATGGTCATCATCATAAGATAGGGTTAGTACATAATACAATTTCATCAAATTAACATAGACCAAATATGAAGCACACATGGAAATGAGCACACATAACAATCATCAAAGGGTAATCCTTCATCACAATAGTCATCATTCATATGTAATCATGATGTCAAGCACAATATAATATGTCTAATATCCATAGAGAAGCATCTAAAACATAGATAAATCTATGAACATCTAGTCAAAGCATCACAAAATAGTCTAAGCTATGCCAATATAATCTATCGATGCACAAAAAGGAAAGATTAATTAGGGAGGGGCACTACAATAATAGACGGTTATTTTGGCTAAATCAAAGAATACTTTACCTCTTGACCAAGGCTTAATCTTGAGGCTTTATAAATTTCACTTGGCTTTGACCCCGTCTCGTGGGACCCCTTTGATTTCCTTTGGCCCCATGCCGGACTCTAACCTAATTGTGGAGCTTTCTAGAACCAATATTACAAAAATTGACCCCAATTTGGTCTCCTCGCCCAAGAATAAACTTGTCCCTACCTAGTTCAATCCTCTTCATGGGGACAAACATAAAAACTCCCTTGCTCCCATTTCCAAGGGATTTGATATGGTGGACTTGTTGGCATATGTACAAAGTATGTTGACATGATGATATTATGTTGTCATTGATGTCAATATGTTGAAGAGTGAACCGGCAATATGGTGAAGAGTGAATCGGCAATATGCTGAAGAGTGAACCAGTTAAGCAACTACGGGTTAAGCAATTGGCAAAGTGAACCGGTATAATGTTGTGAACCAGTATATGTGCAAAATGTGAAGCGGTATGCTTGTTCAGGTGAACCGGTATGATGTATTATGAACCGGCATATGGAATGTTTTCTATTAAGGTTTAATATGGTATGACTACCGGTTGGTAGTCTTAGCCTCAGGGTTTCCGTTTGGAGTGTCTTGAGCCTGTGTGACTCAACCGATGACATTGTGTGATGAGTTAGCATTATGATATAGATCAAATCATGTTGCCATGTCAGCCTCATGTACGTGAAGGATCTTGCATGAAGGGGATTGATCCTATCTACCTCAAGAATGTGCGAAGTCTCTGCAAATGGTGGAGAATGTGTGATGGGTTATCGCCTCCATAAAGCAGTGAATAATGAACGATGGAGATTGTCTTGAGATCTGTTCAAGACTATTGTATTCAAATGCAAAGTGTTTAATGGTCAGGATTGAACCGACTAAATTGCTCAACCTAAATGTTTAAGGTTTAGGGTTTATGCTACCAACCTATCTGTTCTCCTATAAGGTCGATGTTGTGTTTCATGTTGAGGTTGTTGGCAAATGTTGTGTGTATATCTAAGTGTAGAGATACATGATTCTTGCCAGACCAAATAAGAGATTTGATACCTGCAAAGTGTGTGAGCAAAAGGAAGGAACTAAACCGGATCTACATTCGCATTATGTGCTATTACCAGATCATTGTAATACCTGTTGATCTTTAACCACTTCAATAGTTGGAAAATCCCTTAACAAGGTAACTTTAACCAACTTGTTGTAAATCCTTTAATAGGGTGACTCAAAACCATTGAGTTCAAAAAATCCTCTAATAAGGTAACCTCTAACAGGGTTTAACCCTTAACCAGGTATTCTAGCCATCCCTTAACCGGGTGATCTCTAACAGGATTAGTTCCTAACAGAACCTGTTGTAACAGTCTTTAACCAGACTAGGTTCCTAACAGAGCGAACTTCTAAAGAGTTCAAGAACAGCTTGTGGGTATTCATCCCCACAATGGTTTTTCCCAGTTGGGTTTCCATGTGAAAAATATGTTGTCATGTGTGATGCCTCTTTCATGTGATGTTTTATTATTTCCTATTTAGTGGTGAATCGTGTTGATCTAGCAAGATTTTATATATTTCTAATGGTAGATTACCTATTTATGCACAAGGATAAAGTGGAAATAAAGGTGTTAGTTATGTGGAAAGATAAGTGTTTCCAGTTTATGTCTTTCACAGTCACATTGTGTTTAACCGATAGTAATCTAGTTCAAACCGGTGTTAGTGATTGTCAGTCAAGTTCACTGTCTGCAATCAAATCGGTTCAGGAAAAAATTTTGTCTGTACTGATTCAGGCCCCCCCCTCTCAGTACCGGTTTGGTACTCATTTTTCATCATTGAGTTATCAATTGGTATCAGAGCATCCTCCAGGTCCTCTATGTTGTAAGCTTAACCGCTTGAGGGAAAGATCCTATTGTAATGATGAGGAGGGAAGGTCCAAAGTTCAACAGAGACAATTTCAAAATATGGAAGGACAGAATGAAGATATATATCAGAATCATGGGTGCTCAACACTGGAGCTATGTTGAGAATGCTTTTGTTATTCCTACTAGTGCTCTCACCGATGATCAAAAGAGAGAGATATAGGATAATGGGCAAGTCATGGAAGCCCTAATCAGCAGCTTATCTGACATTGAGTTTATTGATGTCCAGGATAAAGATAATCCCAAAGAAGTATGGGATACTCTTGAGAATATCTATGGTAGTGATGAGCATGTAAAACAAGCTAAGGAAGAAAGCCTTAGGGGAAAGTTTGAAGACATGTGGATGGTTGAAGGAGAGACCATTCAACAATATGGAATAAGAATCAAAACTATTGTTGGAGATATCAAGAGTGCAGGTGGTAAAATGGAAGATTCTATTGTTATTAGTAAAGTCTTGAGGTTATTGTTACCGGTCTATGCAATAAGGGTTGCTTCTATTCAGGAGTTGGGGTCAATAGAAAAGATTAAGGTATCCCTAGACTCCATCATTGCAAATTTGATAGCCTGTGAGCTAAATAGTTTTGATGGTAGTGTTCAAAAGACTGAATCATCTTTTAGAGCTTCTGCTGCACCATCCAGAAAAGGAAAAGAAGCATGCACCAGCGGTGAACCAAGACAGAGTAGAGAAATAGATGATGAGGCAATTCTGATGGAATTTGAAGCTCTTCTTGCCAAGAGGCTTCCTAAGGGAACCGACAAATATGGAGGTAAGCTCCCTTTGAAATGCTTTTCTTGTAACCGGATAGGATATATTGTTGTAAATTGTCCTAATGGTGACAACAAGGACAAACTGGAAAGGTTCAAGAAATTCAAAGGAGGAAATTGGAGAAATTGTTTTGTGGCAGTTGATGAAGGTGTCACAGATGAGGAATCAGAAGATGAAGAAAATGAAGATATTGTGTTTGTTGAAGTCAAGGAAGATGTGTCAGACAAGAAGGCTCTTGTCTCCCGCTTTGACAATTCCAATGAGTGGATTATTGATAGTGGCTACTCTCACCATATGACTGGTGACCGGAACATGTTTCTATCTTTGAAAGAATATGATGGTGGTGTGGTTTGTTTTGGTAATGATGCACCATGTATGGTCAAAGGAAGAGGGTCCATCTCTCTGAATGGAAAGAGCAGTGTTGACAATGTGTATTGGGTGGAAGGTCTCATACACAACTTATTGAGTGTTGCCCAGTTGAATGATAGTGGACTCACTCTGGAATTCAAAAATGGAGTGTGCAAAATCAAAGGAAAGAATGGTGAACTGATGGCCACCAACATGCAGACCAAAGGCAACCTATTTCAACTGAATGCAAATGTCAGTACATGTCTTATGGCTAAGTTTGATGATGGCTGGATATGGCATAGGAGATTCTGCCATGTTAACTTTGATAACATTGTGAAGGCCAATAAGATCAAGGTAGTTAGAGGATTGTCGGTGCTGAGCAAGCCAGAGAATCCTTTGTGTAGAGAGTGTCAACTAGGGAAAATGTCTTCCTCAACTTTCAAAGGTAAATCTTTCACTGCATACAATTTACTTGATCTTGTGCATACTGATTTGTGTGGTTCTATGAAAACTAGGAGTGTGCAGGGAGATAAATATTTTATGATTCTTATAGATGATTTCTCAAGAATGATGTGGGTCACATTCTTGAAGGACAAGTCTGAAGCCTTTGGAAAGTTCAAAGCTTTCAGAGAACTGGTAGAAAAAGAACTCCATAGAAGAATCAAATGCCTTAGAACTGATCAAGGAGGGGAATTCACTTCCAATGATTTTTCAACAAATATTGTGAAGAGAATGGCATCAAGAGGCAACTGTCTACCCCACGGACTCCATAGTAGAATGGGTTAGCAGAGAGGAACAACTAGACTGTGGTTGAAGTGGCTAGAACTATGTTGATCCAAGGAAAGGTTGCTCACACCTTTTGGAGAGAAGCTGTGAGTACTGCAGTCTACACAATGAACCAGGTACTCATCAAGAAAGGAAAGGATAAGACTCCTTATGAGTACTGGACTGGTAAGACAACAGTGGTAAGCTACTTTAGGGTATTTGGTAGCAAATTTTATATCAAGAGGAGTGAACATCAGAGCAAGTTCCTTGCAAAATGTGATGAGGGAATATTCCTAAGATATTCCACCAAGAGCAAAGCTCTCAAATGCTTCAACAATAGGACTCAGAGAATTATTGAAAGCATCAATGTTAGAGTTGATGAAACCTCTAAGAAATCTGAGGAAACCAACAGTGAGCAAGTAGGAGATGAACCGATAGTAACCTTCTGGGAACCGGTTGCAAAACAACCAAGCACTAGTAACAGTGCTTCTACACCGGTGGATGCTGATGCTGATCAAGATGAGGATGAAGAAGAGAAGCAAGAGGAATCTTTTAAGAATATACCTAGGTATGTAAAACTCAATCATGATCCAAAGCAGATCATAGGAGACAAAGATGCAGGAATTCTTACAAGAAGAAAGGTCAAAGAAAACTCATGCATGATCTCTGAATTTGAACCTAAATCATTCAAAGAGGCACATAAAGATGAAGACTAGATCAAGGCAATGGAAGAAGAACTTGATCATATAGAGAAGAATGGTACATGGTCTTTGGTACCCAGATCAGAGCATAAAAATGTCATTGGAACCAAATGGGTTTTCAGAAACAAGCTGAATGAGGATGGCACAGTGGTAAGGAATAAAACCAGACTAGTATGTAAAGGATATGCCCAAGAAGAAGGAGAAGACTATGGAGAAACCTTTTCTCCAGTAGAAATATTGGAAGGAGTTTATATGCTTCTTGGATATGCAACTTTTAAAGGATTCAAGGTATACCAAATGGATGTAAAATCTGCATTTCTATATAGAGCAACCAGATGGGTTTTCCCTATCTAAGGATAGTGACATGGTGTGTAGGCTACATAAAGCCTTGTATGGATTGAAGCAGGCACCTAGAGCATGGTATGAATGCTTGCACTCCCATCTTGTGAAGATTGGATTTGAAAGAACAAGTGAAGATAGCAATATCTACTTGAAATCAGAAGGAGATCAGATTCTGATCTATGAGGTATTTGCTAATGACATAATCTTTGGTGGAGATGACAAGATGATTCATGACTTTGTAGATGAGATGAAAAAGGAGTTTGAAATGTCACTCATAGGGGAGATTAAGTTCTTCATTGGACTACAGATTCAGCAAATGAAAGATGGAATCTTTATTACTCAGTCCAAATATGTCAAAGAGGTGTTGAAGACCTTTGGCATGGAAGATAGCAAACCAATTGGTACACCAATGGTAACCAGTTGTAAACTATCAAAAAGGATGACTCGGCATTGGTAAATGAGAAGGAATACTGATCAATGATTGGTAAGTTGCATTATGTAGTGCATAGCAAACCAGACCTTGCACATGCAATGGGTATTACTGCTCGGTTTCAGAAAAGCCCAAGAGAATCCCACTTGGTAGTAGTCAAGCGGATTCTTAGATATCTGAAGGGAACTATTGACTATGGATTATAGTATCCATACAATGATGATTTCAACCTGAAAGTGTTCACAGATGCTGATTGGGCTCGTAATGTTGATGACCAGAAGAGAACAACTGGTGGTGCATTCTTTCTCGGTGGTAGACTGGTCTCATGGATGAGTAAAAAGCATAGTTGTATCTCTCAGTCTACAGCAGAAGCGGAGTATGTTGCATCTTTTATGAACTACACCCAGACTATTTGGATGAAGCATGCATTGAATGGCTTCAAAGTTCCTGTATCTGAATGGGTAAGTATATTTTGTGACAATACACGTGCAATTAACATTTCCAAGAATCTGGTTTTACATGCTAGAACCAAGCACTTTGAACTCAAGTATCATTTCTTGAGGGAAAAGGTTCAGAACAAAGAGGTGGTATTGGAACATGTTTCCAATAAGGAGAAGTTAGCAGACATATTCACCAAGCCTCTACCAAAGGATACATTTACCTATTTGAGAGGTGAATTTGGGGTGCTGCCCCTTTAAGAGGTAAACTAAACGTTTGTGCTCCACATCAGTCAGATCTTACTTTGCTATATCTTTTCAGGATTGATGTGTTGAAGGATGCTACTCCTCAGGGCGAGCAGCATAGTGGAACATAGAAGCTCATGCCTTCACTTTGGTATTGTTTTCAAAGAGTGAGAAGATGTGAAGCGGAGAACATATCTGCAATATTAAGGAGAAGATGTGATGCAGAAAGAGAGATATCTTTGTATATTTCCATCAATGCCAAAGGGGGAGATTATTGGCATATGTGTAGAGTATGTTGACATGATGATATTATGTTGTCATTGATGTCAATATGTTGAAGAGTGAACTGGCAATATGCAGAAGAGTGAACTGGCAATATGTTGAAGAGTGTACCGGCAATATGCTGAAGCATGAACCGGTTAAGCAACTATCGGTTAAGCAATTGGCAAAGTGAACCGGTATAATGTTCTGAACCAGTATAATGTTGCGAACTGGTATATGTGTAAAAGGTGAAGCGGTATGCTTGTTCAGGTGAACCGGTATGATGTAATGTGAACCGGCATATGGAATGTTTTCTTTTAATGTTTAATATGGTATGACTACCGGTTGGTAGTCTTAGACTCAGGGTTTCTAATAGGAATGTCTTGAGCCTGTGTGACTCAACCGATGACATTATGCGATGAGTTAGCATTATGATAGAGATCAGATCATGTTGCTATGTTAGCCTCATGCGCGTGAAGGATCTTGCATGAAGGGGATTGATCCTATCTACCTCAAGAATGTGCGAAGTCTTTGCAAACAGTGGAGAATGCGTGATGGGTTATCGTCTCGATGAAGCGGTGAAGAATGAATGATGGATATTGTCTTGAGATCTGTTTAAGACCATTGTATTCAAATGCAAAGTGTTCAATGGTCAGGATTGAACCGACTGAATTGCTCAACCTAAATGTTTAGGATTTAGGGTTTATGCTACCGACCTATATGTTCTCCTATAAGGTCGATGTTGTGTTTCATGTTGAGGTTGTTGGCAAATGTTGTGTGTGTATCTAAGTGCAAAGATACGTGATTCTTGCCAGACCAAATAAGAGATTTGATACCTGCAAAGTGTGTGAGTAGAAGGAAGGAACTAATCTAGATCTGCATTGGCATTGTGTGCTATTACCAGATCATTGTAATGCCTGTTGATCTTTAACCACTTCAACAGTTGGAAAATCCCTTAACAGGGTAGCTTTAACCAACTTTTTGTAAATCCTTTAACAGGGTGACTCAAAACCATTGAGTTCAGAAAATCCTCTAATAAGCTAACCTCTAATAGGGTTTAACCCTTAACCGGGTATTCTAGCCATCCCTTAACTGGGTGATCTCTAACAGGATCGGTTCCTAACAGAACCTGTTGTAACAGTCTTTAACCAGACTAGGCTCCTGACAGAGCGGACTTCTAAAGAGTTCAAGAATAGCTTGTGGGTATTCATCCCCACCGTGGTTTTTCCCAGTTGGGTTTCTATGTGAAAAATATGTGTGTCATGTGTGATGCCTCTTTCATGTGATGTTTTGTTATTTCCTGTTTAGTGGTGAATCATGTTGATCTAGCAAGATTTTATATATTTCTAATGGTAGATTACTTGTTTATGTACAAGGATAAAGTGGAAATAAAGGTGTTAGTTGTGTGGAAAGACAAGTGTTTCCGGTCTATGTCTTTCATAGTCACATTATGTTTAACTGGCAGTAATCTGGTTCAGACCGGTGTTAGTGATTGGCATTCAAGTTCACTGTCTCCAGTCAAACCGGTTCAGGAAAAGTTTTTGTGTCTGTACTAATTCACCCCCCCCCCCTCTCAGTACCGGTTTGGTACTCACTATTCATCATTGAGTTATCAAGACTCTGAGGAGGAAGATAAATCTAAGGATTATAATTCTTCTTTGTCCATGGGTTCAAATTGGTCTCCAACTAGTTTTGAGAAGAACACCTCCCTTGACCCCCCCCATTAGGATCCCCTTCCCCTAGTCCCAAAAATATTCCCTTAACATTATAACTTTAACTTGAAGAAAACCTATAGAAAAAAAAAGTGTTATTATACTTTTATGTTGAGAGGCATATTAGGCTCATAGACAGATGTAAGATTCTTCGTCAATAAAAATGAAAGTCATTTAAGTTGATGTGCATTTGGCCGTCAACCGATTTGTCAATTAAAAAAAAGCATTATCTATCCTTTTTGTTTCTAATTTCATATTCCATGTAAAAAAAATTAAAAAAAAATTAATAATAAAGAATGTAGAAACATAGGCATGTTTATATTTATATAACATTTGATTTCATATTGGATTTGAATTTTTTCTTATTTTCACTTTGTAAAGAAAAAAATGGATTTAAAATTTCACATTGGATTTGATTTATTTTTAATTTATGATTTTAATGAATTCAGGGCAACCATAATAGGCAACTGAAGAAGGCAACAAATCTGACTAAGAATGTTTGAGCTAGTCGTGCTTTCAAATTTTCAGATCTATGCGGTTCTTAGTGGCAACTTTACCTAACTCTTGGAGTAACAAAAAAAGATTTATAAATTTACCTAGTAATTTGTAATCTCTTTGCTTAACTTTTAGCATTTTAATATGGCAATTACGATTTGTTTCTTAAGTCATTTGACAGATTTTAAAGTTGATTTAGTGGACAAAAATACTTTGAGAATAATAAAGAATAGCAATTAGGATTTGTTTCTTAATTCTTTTATCTTAGGATTTGAATGTTTATTTGGTGGACAAAAATACTTTGAGAATAATAAAGAATAGCAAGGTAAATGATTCTGAACCTTTTCTCCACACCTTGGAAGCGATTTGACCTTGTGATCTGAGTTTTCATTAAAAACTTTCTGAAAATTGTAATAAATTGTTATGAACTTTCTTCGCTACGCGAAGTTGGGTTGAATACATGCCATATGATCACAATCATGTTTTTTTTTTTCTTTTTGTTATTAACTTTAGATAAAATGATTTTTTTAACTTTTTTGGGCTTAACTTAGAAGTGTTTCCAGTAAAGATCGGAGTTTTTGTAAATGAGAAAAATAGATGAAATTGAAGCAATTGCATGCATGGTTGAGTGCAAATTATTTGAAATATTCATTAAAGAAGGGAATGTTTAAGTATATGAATTTTGTCACTACTTTCATAAAGAATTAGAAATTTGGTTTATTTCTCACTCTTCTTGTCCTATTTGCAGAATGACCCATCTTCAATCTCATTGGACTTGGGATAACCTAATGGAAAATATGATTCAAAAATGGAAAAACCCTTTTCTTTGAGATTAATGAAAGAATGAGATACCAAAAGTAGCATGGATTGAGGAATATCAGCTACAAAATGGTTGCCATAAATCATTGTTCATATTGTAAAATGCTTAAAATCTTTACCTAAAAAGTTTAGATATGAATTTTTTCAACAAAATGTGCAATGTATTCATTCGAATAGAGATAAAGAAAAAATGATGATTTTATTTAGGGAAGATATTGTTTGCATTTAATTCCTTTAGGGCCATGAAAGATTTGGTAAGGTGAAAAAATGATTCCATTCTTTGTCGTTTGGGGGAGTTTTATATTAATTATTAAAGATAATATCTAATGATGTTATTGAATGGTCGAAGGACACAGATATTTGTAAATAGTTGTACAAATCTTTCGTTCTTTCTTTTTTTATATAGTGTTTTAATTTCGAATATAAAAATCTAACACATGTAATACATTTAGTTCTTAAAATATAATATTTTTAATTTAAAAAGACTATAATAAAATAGAATTTTTTTTCAATTTAATAAATTATTTTTTTGACTTTCAATTGATTTTTGTCTTAATACATTTAATTCTTAAAAACGAATGTCTTTTCAATTACAAATTAAAAAAATGAATATTTTATGTCAATTAGATAAATAAATTTCTTATAGAGTTTATTTTGGTTAAACTATGAATTCTATAGGCTATCGTTTATAGGTTTTTACAATTAGAATGTTTTCATGAAATTAGAATGGTTTTTTGGAATTGAAAAAAAAAAACATAAGTTTATGTTAAGATTGCTTATATAATACTAGCATAATACTTAATATTTAGTCTCCATACACAAGAGCATAGTTCTGCACCATTGCCTAGATAAATAAATAAATCTTAACTTCCAATTTAGAAAAATCATTTGATGTTTCAAAAGTATAAATATAAAAACAAAATGCTTCTAAATTGAAAAAATGATTTAAATGCATACACAAATATTTGAAATATAATATATAACTTTTAATTTCCAATTCAGACAAATCAAAAACCATTTATATGTTTCTGACTTCTAAAAATAAAAATATCATGTTTTTAAATTCAAAAAATGAATGTTACATGCATACGTAGATATTTTAGAAATAATATAGTATTTTAAATCACATTTTCTTTCTTTATATTGAGAAAAATAAATAACAACTTTGATGTTTCAAAATTATAAACATAAAAAGTTAATGTTTCTAAATTCAAAAAATCGAGTTAAATGTATACGCAAATATTTTAAATATAATATATAATCTTTAATTAAAAAATTAGACAAATTAAAAACCATTTATATGTTACTAATTAAATTAATATAAATGAAAATACTTTTTGTTTAAAACAAAATAAATTAAGGTTAATCAGGGTTAGAGTTAAGATCAAGGTTGGATTTTAATTAAGGTTACCTTGTTAGTATTAGGGTCATATTTAACCTATTATAATTATAATACATATAGAGTTTAAATTAGAATTAGGGTTAGTGTTAAGGTTAGGATAAAAAAATTAGAGTTATGGCTTTAAGCATAATGTTATATCCCAATCCTAATACTAACTCGAACCCTCATTATTTTAAAGTCTTGCATGTGTTGGGTTAGAATTAGAGTTTGAGTTAAATTATGGTTAGGGTTAGGGTTTAAGTTTGAGATAAGGTTTAATTAGGGGTTTTGATAAAGGTTATGGTTAATGTTGAGTTAGTGTTAGGTTTATAGGATAAATCTTAAGGTCAAGGTCAAGGTTGTGGTTGGGGTTGGGGTTTAATTAGGATTAGGGTCATAGTTTATTAGGGTTAGGATTAAAATTCTAGGAGAAAGATTCAAGGTTCAGGGTCAAGTTTAGAATTGGGGTTTTTGTGGTGATTCATTTAGACTTAAGGTTAATGTTAGGGTTAAATTAGGGTTATGGTTAGCAATATATTCATTAAACTTGTTATAATTAATGCCTTACATCATTTGGTTAGGGTTAGGGTTAGTGTTAAAGAAACTTTGGTATCAAGGTTACAATTAGAATTAAGGTTGCACTAGGATTAAGTTGTGATTTTATTAAGATTAAAAATAGAATAAGGACTGCCATTACAATTAGGATTAGTGTTAGGCTTAAGGTTAGCTTATGCTAGGGTTAAATAGAATTAGGTATCAATTAGGATTATAGAAGAAATCTTTGAATTAGGACCTTAGGATTAGGGTTCTAGGGTTATATTATGAATAAAGTTTAAATAGCATTAGGGTGAATATTAGATTAGGTTTAACGTTAAGGGTAGGATTCAATTAGGATTAAGGTTAATGTTAGATTAGGATTCAATAAGAGGTAAAAAATTTGTTTATTATAAGTTTTGAATTTGGAATATGGTTGGGGTTTAATTTGGGCTATAGCTTAAATTAGAGTTAGGGTTAAATTGGGGTTAGGATTAATGTCAAGCTAGGGGTTTAAACAATGTTAGCATTATGGTTAAATTGGAGTTAGATTAAATGTAAAGTTGGGGTTAGAATAAGAATTAGAGATAGGATTTGGATTATTGTTAAATTATGGTGAGGTTTCAATGGGTTAGGGCTAAGATTACTTAAGGTTAGTGTTCAACTTGAGTTGTGTCTTGAGAAGTGTTAAAGTTAGGATTTAATTAATGTTAGAGTTAGGGTTATGATTTAGTTAAGTTAGGATTTAGTTAGGGTTAGGGTAAAATTATGGTTAGGGTTCAAAAAGAGTTGATGTTATAGTTCAATAACTGTTAAGGTTAGAATTAGAATTAGAAATAAGATCTTTGATTACAGTTAGGATTCAATTAGGTTTTTAAGAGAAATATTCAAGTTAGGGTTAGGGTTAAAATAAGGTTAGGAATATGGTTTGAATATTATTAGGGTTAATAGTAGGTTAGTAAGGTTAGGGTTAGGGTTAATGTTAGAATAGGGTTCAATAAGAGTTAGGCTAGGGCTCAATTAGGGGTGGGGTAGAATTATGGTTATAAAAAATAAAATGAGGTGGGATTAATATATGGTTAGGGTTTAAATAGGGTTAATGTTAGATTAGGGTTTAAATAGGTTCAGCATTAGGGGTCAATGAGGGTTATATTTAATGTTAGATTCGGTTTAAGGTTAGGTTTAGAATTAGAATTAAATATAGGATTAGCGTTAGAGATAAATTAGCATTAGGATCAATGTTACATTATTGTTTAAATAGGGTTAGTGTCGAAATTCAATTGGGGTTAGAATTAGAATTAGATATATGATTAGCATTAGGTTTCAATAAATATCACATATATAAAACCTAATATTTATATATAAGTAGATCATTGTAAATCAAATGTTAAATATTTAAATTTTGAATTTTCCTTCAAGTAGTCTACTTGTGATTTATTGAACCATTTCACAATCAACTCTTTATTATTATTTATGAATTGAGAAGGTACTTTTCTCAAATTGCTGAGAGATTAGATAGGTTTTTGCTATTTGAGAATTGGATAGATTCAAATTTAGAATTTTTTTCTTCTATTCTCCCAATTTTGGGTTCTGATCATTTTTTGATTTCCCTTACTGTTCTTGAAGATAGGGCTCCTTTTAAGTCTTCATTTAATTTTGAACCCATGTGGTTTAGGGAATCTTCATTTTTGCCATTGCTTATGAATTGGTGGAGTTTTGCTCCTTTCTGTTCTAGGTCCCGCATGTTTCAGCTTGTCAAGAAGTTGAGTTTTATGAAGAAGAACATTAGGGAATGGAATATCATGCACTTTAAGAACATTTTTCAGGAGAAACAAAGGATTCAAGATATGATTGAATGTCTTAATTCTCATTTTCTTCAGCATGGCATGACGCCTCATGTGTATGATGAATTGAAGGCTCTGAAAGTTGAGCTTGAGGAAGTGTTATCCAGAGAAGAAATCTATTGGAGACAGAAATCTAGGGAGGTATGGCTTTCGGATGGAGATAGAAACACAAAAAAAATTCATTCTTCAATAAAGATAAAAAGAAGTAGAAACAGGATTGCTTGTATTGAGTGTCTGAATGGGTAATTATTGACAGAACGGGAGGATATTGCTTCAAAGACAATGAGATTTTTTAGGTCATTATTAACTTCGGAACATGGAAATCTTGAGAATGATATTATTTCTAATATTCCTTCTTTAGTCTCTTCAGAGGATAATAAGATGTTGTTGTCTCCTTTCTCTTTGGAAGAAGTTAAGTATGTTGTTTTTGTCATGAACCCGGATAAAGCTCGGGGGCCAAATGGTTTCACTCCTTTATTTTTTAAGAAGTGTTGGGATTTTGTGGGCAATGATGTTTTATTGGCCCTTGAGGAAGCTAGGAGAAATAAATCTGTTTTAAAAGAGATTAATACTCCATTGGTTACAATTATTCCTAAAAAAGAGGTTACTAAGACATTTGTTGATTTTCATCCTATTGCACTACGTAACACTTTATATAAGGTATTTACTAAGGCAATTTCTCTAAAATTGGCTAAAATTCTTCCTAGGATTATTTCTTTGGAGCAGGGTGGTTTTGTTCCTGGCAGAGAACTGACAAAGGGTGCAATTGTGGCACATGAGGTGCTGCATTCTATCTCTACCCAAAGATCCTCGACCATGATTCTTAAATTAGACATGATGAAGGATTACAATAGAGTTGAATGGGGGGCTTTATGTGTTGTTCTTGAGAAACTAGGTTTCTCCAAAGCTTGGGTCAAATGGATTCGTGCATGTATTTCTTTTGCAAGATTTTTGGTTTTAATCAATGGCTCCCCTTGTGGCTTTTTCTCCTACTCTTGAGGTTTGAGACAGGGGGATCCCCTTTTTCCCTTCTTGTTTATTCTTCTTGCTGAGACTTTTAGTTGGACTATTAAAGCTGCTAAACTGGAGGGGGATTTGGAAAGGAGTTAGGATTCAGAATGTTCCACAAACTATTTCCCATTATCTATTTGTTGATGATACCCTCTTATTTGGTCAGGCTGCATTGGGTGAGGCTAATGTTATCACGGGGATAATTCTGAACTATGCATCTTTTTCTAGTCAGAAAGTAAAAATTGATAAGTCAAAGATTTTCTTCCTTAATACATCACCACTGGTTCAACATAGATTACAGTCTTTTGGGGGGTTTGAATCTAGAAATCTTCCATGTACTTACCTTGGTATTCCCTTTTTTATTAAGCAGGATAAGTTTAATTTTTTAGATAAGCTTATTTCGGTTATTTCTAAAAGAATTCTATCATGGAATCATAGGTAGTTAACTTTGGCTGGTAAAATTGTTCTAATCAAGTTTGTTTTGAATATTGTTCCCATTTATCTTATGTCTATTTTGAAGGCTCCAAAAAATACTATTGTTAATTTGCAGGATACTCTTAGAGCTTTCCTTTGGAATAATAATGAAGATGGAAAGAAAAAACTCTCGTTAGTAACTTGGGATAAGGTATTTTTGCCTAAAGAATTGGGGAGTTCAAGTATAAGGAGCTTGGAAAATCAGAATTTAGCCTTAGGTGCTAAGTTGGTTTGGAAATTATATGACGAACCTAGTACCTTGTGGGCTCAGCTTATGTTTGCTAAATACTTAAATAATGGACCAAGAGAATATATTTTTAAATTTTCAAGTTTTCCTTCTAGTTCTTCTATTTGGAATTTCCTATGTAAGTGTAGATCTGTTATTTTGCCTCATCTTTCATGGGTTGTCCATAATGGTATGAAAGCTAGATTTTTGGATGAACTATGGAATGGACACAGTCCTTTGGTGAACATCAAGGATTGGTCTCCTCTAATTACTATTCTTTCTTCCCTATGAGGTGTATTTGTGGCAGATTATTTTGAGATTGTGTCTAGTGTGCATCTTAAGATAGCTAGATGGAAGTCTATTGATTTTTTAGATGTTGATCAAAATGTGAAGTCAGAATATGAGCAGTTGTTGGGAGAGAGAGTGGTAATCCTTTCTGATTCTAAGGATGAACTTATTTGGACAAGGAATATCTCTGGTAAATATGCGGTTAGAGAGGGGTACAACTCTCCTACAGTTGCTAAAAATCTATCTTCTTGGCCATACAAGTTATTCTGCATGTGTCTTGTCTCCCAAAAGCTGGGGCTTTTGCTTGGTTGGTTGTTCAAGATAGGGTCCGTATGGGTATGATATTGGATAGGCTTGGTATTACGACAGTATTCCCTTTTGTGCTTTCTAACAAAAATTTGGAATCTTCCTCGCACTTGTTTCTTCATTGTGACTTTGCTTATGAGTGTTGGCATTGGTTGTTTGAAAAGTTAAATCTATCCTTTGTTATTTATAAGGATCTTATCTCCCATTTCAGATCTTGGCCCCTCCTGTTTGCTTCATCTTTTTATGCATGTCTTTGGGTTATTTCCCCTTCTATTGTAATTTGGAACATTTGGTTAGAATGAAATAACATGATTTTAAAAAAAACAAGCTCTCCTATGGAGGAGGTTTTATTGAGAATTGAATCTTCTATTTCTGAAGTTGCATTGTCTTATATTTACAAGAATCTGAAAAATCTTACCTCTTTTTCACATTGGGCTAGTAGGGTAACTAGGGTCTGGAAGATGTTGTCGGTCTTACTTGCGCATGGTTCAATTTTGAGAAAAAACTATGCTACATGTAAGACAAATTCAGCTTGTTGGAAACCTCCTTCGCAAGGTCATTTTAAATTGAATTTTGATGGAGCCTCTCGTGGGAATCCTGGTCAGGCTGGGGTAGCTATGGTGATTTGTTATCATAACTCAAGATTTATTCAAGCTCGGTGTCATGCAATTGGTTTTAAGACTAATAATTTTGCAGAATTTCATGCTTTATCTTTTGGATTGGATTTGGCAATATCTCTAGGAATTAAAGATTTAGTAATAGAAGGAGATTCCATGGTTATAATTCAATGTGTCATGAAGAAGAAATCGAATTGTTGGCAATTATAGTATATTCTTGATCTCATTTTACAAAAGCTAGATTTTTTGATTCCTTTTTTATTTCTCACTGTTATAGAGAGGTGAATAAAGTTGCAGATTTTTTGGCTAATCTAGCCATTGATAGTAATGCTAATCTGCGGGAGGTATGCTTTGAAGAAATTCCATCGGGGGTCTTGGAATTTTGATTTCTATAGTTTTTATCCTGCTTTCCCCCTTCTTTGTAGGTAGTAATGTTTGTTGACCTATGTGGAGGTGTTCAGTATACATTTTAAATGATGCCTTTGTCCATCTTTTATGATTTATGGTTTGCACTTGTCGTAGCCAATATGGATGGGTATCTGCAATGATTAGGGGTGGCGGCTTGGTGTCGAAGTCATTGGGGATTGTCTTGTCATTTCTACCTCACACGCTTGGTATTATTGTTTTGGTTTGAGGTAAGTGATGGGAGCTATCATTTTTTGATAGGTTAGGATCCTTTGTATGTATTTAGGATTATTTTTTGATTACTACAATGCTAGGTTATTTTTTATGTACTTTTAATCAATGGTTGGTATGTTGCTGGCATTATAGTGTTGGATATTGGCAATATTTGGTTTTTATCATCCACCATTCTATGTTTAACATCATGATTTGAGGTGCCTTCTTTTAAAAATTTTGAGATTTTTACACGAGCTCGTTATTTAGTGCTCTGGAAGGGTGGTTTTATCATGATTATTAGGAAGTGGATATTTATATTCATTTACGGTGCATTTTGGGTCTACAGTTTTGTTGACTGTAGTTTTTATTTGTTCTTTGCTTTTCATCTACATTGATGGGGTGTTTTTGAGGTTTTGGTCTGCAACAAAGGTAATTATTATTCATGTCTTCTCCATTATTTGGGTATCGCATTCATTTTGTGTCTCCATTGGCAGAAGTAGTGGATGATTATGGGTATTGTTCTGAAAAAATTGCTAGAGTTTTTGTATTGTATTCTGCAGAATTGGAGTTTGAAATTCATATGGTGGTGGGGAATCGTTGGTTGTGTTCTCATGCTTATATCTCTTTCTCTAAAGTTGTGTCTAGATTTCTCACTATATGTTTTGATGTGTTATTGGATAAAGCATTGGTCCGCCTTCTAGCAGCTAAATTCTTGGCTCCTGTGTTTCATAATTTGGATATTATTGAGTCAGCTTTGGAAAATTACTTGTTTGATATGGGTTCTTTCCCTTATGGTGGTTTTCTTTCTGGTCAAGATTTATTGGATAATGGGTGGTGTGGGGAGTTGTTCTTTGAAATTAGAATGGGTTTAATTTGTGACAACATTGATGATGCTTTGAAGGCTTTCGAAAGGTTGAGAGTGTTTGTTCCTTCTCAGATTGTGAACAGGGCTCTTCATGTGCTAAAGGCATTACATGTTTTGATTAATTTATGTTTTTTTATGTCTTCCCCTCCTCTTCCTACAGCTCCACTACAGGTTATTGTTCCTTATGTAGTTACAGGCATTCCTCCGAAGGGGAGCTCGAGCTCTTGGCATTTGGTATAATGTTATATTGGTGTTTTTTCTCCATGGGTTTTTTGATATTCTCTTTATAGGAAGGAGGATGATATTTGGTTTCTGCTACTTGGAATGCTTTTTGTTTCCTTCGGTTGGTATCGGCTAGGGGTCTTCATTCAGATATGTATGGGCAATTTTTTTCTGCATTCCTTTTTGTTGAGTTAGGCTGAAGTATTGGTTAAAGCGTGTGGGCTTCTTGGTGTCTTGGCATGTTTTTCACGAGGAGATTTTTGTTGGCATCCTACTCTTCATTTTGTAGCCAGTTGAGCTTATGTTTTGATGGATATAATCATGATGTTCTATTGTATCCTGAAAAAGTCCTATGGGACCTCATTGTATATTTCAAAATATTGGGTTTGGGTGGGTTATATGAATAATTGGCTATATAATTGCTATATTGTAAGGGTAGAATAGATTGGTTTATTTTAGGTGACAACCAGAGGTTTTCTTGTGGGCTCTTTCCTACCGGTATACCCTTTGAACCCATTGTAAAAATTATTATATATAATTAAAAAAAAATTTAGTGGCTTCTCCACTTTTATTGAAAACAAAAAAAAACACAACAACAACAACAACAAGAGTTGCATGGTAGTCTAATTCCTCCCAAATACATATTGGTCAAATGAGATTTTGACAAATGAACATATCAAGTTCAAAATTCTTGTTTGATATATATTTTCATTCTTGCATTCATGTGAAGAGGGTGTGCATGAAAAGCGGAGTTATCTTTAATAAATATGAATGTTCTACACCACAATTTTTTCAACATGTTAGTCAGATTTGCCATGGTTGCTACATAAAATAGCAATCTATATATAATTTTTTGTGGAAACTCAAATGAACAAATGTACCAAGATATATAAGATCCATGCTTCAAAATGAGTCTCAAAAAACATAATTTGACCAAAGGTGGAAGAAACATTGGTATTTCAAACCAAATTCTTAATCTCAAAGTGGATTTTTTTTTGGCTAAATCCTATATTTGGGCTTAATGAGTATTAAAGATAAAAATTTCCACAGTTCATAATATTAACTCTTAAATTTCTATTTCCTTGTAGTTTATCTCATCAATCAAGCCCAAAATATTTTGACACATCTTTATTCTCTTAGTACTAAAAAATATGATGAAATGTAACAAACTTGGTGAAGGTGTATTATAATTTACAATCTCTCTTTCTCACAAAGAAACATTCAACAACCCAGTCTTTGAGTACTGATACTTGAATAATAATCATATCCACCATTCAACATGGAATGCAAATCAATAAAATATAAAATAACCTACAATGTATGTTTCTATGGATTTTAAAAAGCATCTTTATTGACATGGTACAGTTACATGTATTGTATTCTTGCAAATGCACAATTATTTGATAGGATATATGTCAATCATGTTAATCTTATTTCCCAGATTAAAAGGCATAACCTCTTTAACAATCTACAACCAATTCAAAGAGAACCATAATGTGCAAAAAAAAGAAAATTGTCTATTTAGAAAAATGTGCAACTTATTTTAACATTATAAAATTGAAAAAATAAAGTAGATGTGCAAATTCTAGGTTAAAAATTGTGGATTAATCATTTTCTCAAATCAATCATAAAGGGGAAAATATTTAGTACTTGATCATATTAGTTTCTTCTCAAAATCATGCATGATAATTTCTAGTCACTTTAAATTTTGTAAAGTAATTTAATTGACAAAGTTCTAATTTATTATTAAGTTCTTAGGTCTTATGCATCATCAAATATAGTATCGCATTAGCATACCTTTTTTTCAGACATCCAAACAAATTGGAAAATAAAAATACCAATAATTGTGCATTAAATCATATTTAATTTAATTATGAGTAGTCATGATCAACACTAACAACTTTGAAGTTTTGATTAAGGTAAACATTTTTTACTGAAGATATGAGCTTGAAAGACCCCCAAAATATTTTGCATCAACCAAAATAACCATGGGATAACAACCAACCAACATAGAAATAGAAAGGAAACCTCAATCCAACACTAACAGCTTTAAAGGTACAACTATTAGTGCTAAATTAGTAAAAATATGATGCATTAAATAAACAAATTCTATCACAACTATTGAAACATGGTCAAATACAAAATCTTCTCCCCTAATAAAAAAAATATATATTTTCTATAGAACATTTTTTTCATAACTAATTTTAATTCCATGCAATGTAGATTTATAACTAAAATCTTCTCTTGACATCATGCAAGTTTGTTAAGTATATTGATGACTTTAGAGGATTCAATATGATGGTATGTGAGAGACATTGAAACCAACAACATTAGAAGAATATACTAAAACAAAAAATGATATTATTGTAAAAATTTAAAAGTATAAATTGAAACATAGAATAGATATTTTGATTTAAATCTGATTTACTTTTATTTTTAATTTTATGAATGGCTACAAGAACAAAGTTGTGTCACACTTTTAAAAATGAAATAGCCAATGTTGATTCAACTTTTTAAATTGAATCAATAGAAAGTGAATATATGTTTTGAATTTTGAAATGATGTAAACTAATAAAATGTATATTTTTTATTATTTTATGTTTGTAATTTTTAAAAAAAGAAAAAATTATTTGAATATACTTTCTTATAAAGTAAACACTATAATTTAGTTGTTGATAAAATACTAAAATTGAAGTTATACGAGGCATCACACTTTATATTGTAAATTTTACCTTTTTTAGTAAAAAATATTGTGTATATTGATAACTGGAAACTTTAGAGAAAAAATATAATTTTAACTATTTTTAATGTATATGTAGACCCAAAGTGGTATAAAATATACATTTAGTAGATAATTCTAATTGGAAAAGTTGTGGCCCATATATATATAGACCATATGTTTGACTAAAATTACTTAAATTGACTTGTGTTGATAAGTTGGCCTAAATTGTTACACAGTATTGTGCTTTTGCCCAAATATATTGTAGTTTTTTAAGCTAAAAATATTTTTAGCATTTGAGTACTAAATGAAACAAGCTCAATTGAAAAGAGGCACATAATGTTCATTGCTTTCCAATAATGTCCATTTTTAGAATCAATAGAAAATGGAATACCTTTATTGGGTAAATTTTGACTGTAAATTAATCCTATCAAACAATGGAGCTTTAAAATGGACTGTATAGATGACTTCTTTGTGACCCAAATTCATAAAAAGTGTAAATATATATTTTTATAAATATATAATAAATTTGAGTTAAAAATGTGATTATTATATTTTTTTTTAAAAATTGAGGCAACAAATAAAGGAAAATTGAGACTCACCATGCAAATCGATAAGAAAAATAACCTAGTTCTTTGAGCAAGTAAATATTTTTCCAAGATAAACACACCTTAACTTCTATAATCAAGCATCAAACTCATCGCTAGAGGCAAAACATGATCTCTAGGAAAATGAATATACAAGGAACTAGCATAATACAAATGGAAATCGTGAGGGATAATTGGTGAGCTCACGTAGTCATGGCCAAAGGATCCAATAAATAATTGTCCAGCCATACAACCTTAACAAAAAATCACACACATTCTATGGATATCAATACTCAAACATATTCTCATGAACATTACCTTTATTCAACAAATATAAATAATCAAAAATTAAAATTATATTGTTAATCTCTTTTTAGATGGGTTTTCGAAATGGAAGGCCTCAGTTGTTTTGTTATAAATAGAAATACAATGTTCATAATTGATTTTAATCTCAAATCTTTCACTTGGCTACATTTTAATGATAATAAGTTATGTTAATATGGTATTTCAAAGCATTAGAATAATTTAAGTTTCGCATAAGGTGTTGTAAAACCCAATGCCTTGTAAAATGTGTAGTTTATCATACGTGTAGAAAGAACCTTCTAGAATAGGTGTAATTTAATGATGAATTAATGGATCTTGGTTCCATCTATACCATTAGATATCCTTGGCCCATTGTCCATAAAAACATAGTTTATAGTTACCATAATATTTGAGAATTTGATGTAAACCTCAAAAAATGAATTTGAATGTTAATCGATTATTCTAGTAAGCTCAATAAATGATTGTAAATTAATATATATATTTTACCAATTAGAATCTCATGAGATTTGGATATTTCACTAAAGGATCCATGATGAAAACATGTTTTTTATGACAAGGTGAAATATATGATTGTGGAGACTTGTAGTAGGGTCTATGTTGGTTAACTGATGCTTGAAATTCTACTAAAAACCTACAAGCCAATGAAAAAATAAAAGAGAATATTTTGGAGTGATGTAATATTTCTCTTACAACTTATGACTCTTATACATGACCTTCAACACCCAACGTAGATGATTTGTGAGTATGTTTCTCACAAATAAGGGCTAAGAGAGAGAATCTCCCTTTTCGCTAGTAATCAACCACAATTCACCCTCATTATATGGATAATATTACAGGATCAACTAAATTTTTCTCCTTACACCTCTAGTAACTATAAGCATTGAACTAGAAAATACTAAAACTATCAAATCTTGATCTATGTCTACAATTATCTAAAGATGTTTTTTAATAGATTCCACTTAACTCATCTATAACTAAATCCCTTCCTCCAATCTGATATTATTCTTGTATGGATCTCAATCTTTAGATTCTCCAATTAAAACAATCTCATATTTTCTTTACAAAGGTTATTAAAAAAAAATTGTTATCTTCTTCAATTGCGGTATCCAATTATCTAACTTTTTTATCCTCATATTGTGAACTACTACCTAATCCACTTCTATCTACTACAATTGTACTTCCAATTTCCTAATCCACTTGTAAACTATTCCACCACATACTTCCAATTTCTTTTTTAAATTTGTATAGTCTACTTTTATCATTAGCATTTGTTGTGATCTATGTCTATTTTACTTTCTTTCACCAAAAATTACATTTCTACTCCATTTATATTATGTAAATTACCTCTTATTCCTAGAATTTTTATTAGCCTTCCCTTTTATGACTTCCATACCTAGTGAAACACATTATTCCTATCACTTTCTTTATCTCTCTTTTAAATATAAATTTTAACATTAAATTTCTTTAAAAAAATCATATTCCAACTCACTATTATCATTTTCTCTACATTAATTTGTGTAATTTTCTTATACAATCACTTATTTTCATCAATCCCAACTCATAGTCACTTATTTCTTGCAATGACGATTTAATAACAAGTAAAATGTGTCAAGTTTACTATGTATATTAGAATTATTTCTTGAATAATTCAAAATTATATCTTTCAAAGTCCTTGATGACTCATTTACAAGATTTATTTTGAAACTAAATATAGTCAAATATAGAGCATGGCTCTTCCTTAACATACAATATCGTAAATGTTTTGATAAGGTGCATCAATAGAATTGATTAATCTATCTGCTAAAGCTTCACCTCCCCATCATAAATTTGGGATACATAGTGATGTCTTATATCACTTAAAGTATCTCTACTCTAGCATACTGGGACACTATAATCATTTATATAGAAGTTTAATTATAATAAAATGGGTATGTAATTGAATCAAATGAGAAAATAAGAACAAAAGTCAAATAAGCACCTAATTACACTTATAGTGGAGGAACAATGAAATCCATTTATTTTAATCCATTGTGTTATTCACGATCTGCCAAAAAAAATGACCACAAGAAAGTGAACTAAAATTCCACAATTAGGAATATTAGAATTCTTTCTTATACGTTGTTCACAATAAAAGAGTGTATTTGTAGTGCCCCTACCCTATTCAGACCTTGTTGACCAAAGTTGACCAAAGTTGACTTTTATTTGGCTTATGTGGATGGTGAATTTATTGTGATGTGTATTCTGTTATTACATTTGGGAGTGTGATTAGGTGAAATTGATTATGCAATATTTGTTATTGATGAGTAGTTGTGATCTCTTCTTTTGTATCTTATTTTATTGATGAAGAAATGTTAATTTTATTTATGTGTTGCTAATGATGGACTAACACATCCTATTCATGTGCAAGTTGCTTAATGTATATGTCGTCAAGTTGTGTGAAAGTGTATGGGTGCAAGGAGATAATTTTCCTTCACTCACTTCAGTGAGACAGGGAACATCATGATTCTCCTTCACTGGTATGTTTATTATCTTTGTGTATGTATGCATATGTGGTCCGTTGATATAGGAAATTGTAGGTACAAGTATTGTGTACATACGGGGTATCGTCTCCACCTAGCTCCACAGGTCTGAGCGTACCTAATAAACCTAATGGAAGTGGTGGAGGTAGTTCTAAGTCTTTAATGTCGTCCCTAGCCCTACTCAATAGTGAGTGGTCAGCCTTTTGTCGACCCTATCAATTTGCCAAGTAGGCCACTTTTTCGACGTTGGTATGCAGGTCATGTGTTTGTTTAGTTTTTGGTAGTTGTGTGTTATGCGTTTCGTGAAACTGAATATTATGCTTTAAATATTTAATTATTAAATGTGTGTTATTATGCATTTTTAAATAAAGAGATTAAATTAAATATGACCCTTCTTTTTTGTATTATTGATCACTGAATTAAATTGCTCAAGTGTTTAAATTAGATTAATGAATTATATGATTTTATTATTATCAAATTTGTGAAATTGTAATTGTGTAATGTATTTTGCATATATCGAGATAAACACTTTAGAAAAATAAATAAATAAATAAACTTTATATATATATATATATATATATATATATTCTTTCATTAACTTTTGTGTGAAAATAAAATAATTGAATAATGGAGGAATTTATTTATTTATATCATGTTAATGTTTTGATTTAATTTTAAAATCTTATTAAATAAGATTTTCAATTATTTCATTAAATAGAATGTTAATGCTTTGAATTAAATAAGATTATCAATTATATATATATATATTTTTTTAAATTGCCCTAAATGATATTTTGGGGGAAATTGCTTTATATTGGTAAAAAAATTGAAAAGGAGAGGATTATTTTTCTTCTCATGCTTTCTTCTATCTGTTGGATACGGGGGTTTGGTGGAAGCTCTGTAAGATTTATTGCCTGGAAAGCTATGGAAGGAGAGGGGATTTTGCATACAAACTTTGGGGATTTTGATTTTCTTAGAAGAAAAAAAAAATTAGCTCAGAAGAGGATTTGTGGATGGCTCTTCTACAATTTGTCTTCCAGGAAAGCATTTGCAGGTTGGTTGATTTGGTATTGTTGAATTTTGAAATTCTCTGAATTTCTTGAATTCTCTCTGGTTTGATAGTTAGTTTGTCTGATTGGAAATGAAATCTTCATTTTCCTTCTTAAATTTGTGTTTCAATTTGTGAGTAAATTGATTTTTAGTATGGATATGCTGTCAAAATTTGGAAAAACCCCAAATTTAATTGCATAGAAGTAAATTTTTGAGTTTTGCTTTATGTTTTGGGAAGTGAAATTTTTGTAAAAAAAAAATGTTTATTTTATCATTCAAAAAAATATATATATTAATGTGGTGAGTGGGGAGCACGAGGCTCAAGCCACACACCACGGGACAATTGTATGGGGAGCACTGCCCAAAAAGTAGTGCTTCTCCCCCATACATGGGAACACTATACCCACGTGGTGGGCCAACCCCATGTGGGCTTAAAACTTTATATGTTTAAATGAAGTTTTTTTTCAAGTTTGTTTTTAGTTACTAGTTAATTTAATAAATATCATTTAATAAGTAGTATTTGGTAAATAGCATAAATAATTATTAAATTACTTTGGAGGTAGGAAATGATATATTTTTAATTGAGAATTCATTAAGATTTCCATTTCAAATGAAAAAGAGATTTAAATTGGGAAGTAAATAATAATTTCATTTCAATGAGTTAAATTTATATAATTTATTTTTTTTAATCAGAGGATTAAATATTATGTTAATTTGGGAATTTGAAAGTAGGAAATGAAAATAAATTTAATTTGGGAATTAAATAATTTATTTTCATTTCAATTAAATATATATATATATATAATTATAATTTTCAATTTAGAATTTTTAATTGGAATATGGTGATTAGAGAGAATTTGGTATTGAAATGAAATATCAAGTTAATATATATATATTAATTATATAATCTGGGTTTAAAGCTAGACATTTAATGATTAAATTTGATTGGTTATAATCATAAATTAATTTGGGAAAAAAGAAGTTTATATTTACATATAGTCGAAATGACTTTTATTTGAAAAGGATTATTTGATTTAAGTATTGAATTTAGTTTTGAAATGTATTTTAAATATTATTTTCATCAACTTGAAAATTTGAATTTAAATGATATATGTGATAGCCAAATTGGCTTTACATGAAATTATTTTATATTTGTCTTTAAATGATGGTTTATTTGAAACGTATGTTTACTTAAATCCTCTTCATGTGGTATTCCATGTGTGGTGTTCTTTCCATGAATGAGTCAGTTATTGAAAACTACAAGTAGAGGACATTAGTGTTTAATTATATTTTGAGTGGACGTTATGATCCCTTAATATGGATGAAATTAAGAGTACAAGTAGATTTGTTTGAGTGTTAACTCTGATTGATGAAATTTTGGTGTTGATTTGGTTAAGTTTGGTTGTGGCCTTCCTTGCTTTGTTGTGGTTTGGTCTTGTTTTGTGGATAGACCAGTTGTTCATTTCACACCTCCAATTGGTTAAATCTTGGTAGAAGGTTTGTTTTATCAAGTTGTTCTTCAGTTTGCCTTTTGAACTCCTTATGTTGGTTGGCTTTTGTGATTTGCTTTGGGGTTCTTTGGAGGTTTGTAGTGTCATAAGGAAGAGTGGTTTTCGAGTGGGGGTCGTGTCCATAGAGGCTACCACGGTAACCCAGAATGGGGGTCCAGGGTCTATGGAGGCCTGCCAGAGTCCATGCCAGATTTGCAATGACACTTTTCCCTTATGTTCACTAGTGTGTATTCATGTGTTGTCTTTTCTTGGAACACTCTTGGGAGAGTCATGTGTTATATGTTTATGTCTTGTGTGGGTACCTGATGTACATGTGAGACCATGTGATGCTTTTTTGTAGCTTGCTTGAGTGCCTTAGTACTATCTCCTAGCATAGAGGGGTGGTCCATTTTTGGGCCACATGGTCAGGTGGTAGTGTCACTTTCCATGGGGTTTATTATTCGTGCCTCCTTATGATGGATTAGCTTCGCAAGTGCTCTAGATGTTTCTCTTGGAATTCATATCATTCCATATTTTTGGTGGATCCTTTATACTTCTTAGATTATTCATATATCTCTTGAACCCTATACGGTCATATGTATTATTTTCTTTTGTTCGCCTAGATGGCAGGATGTAATTGATGTAACTTTATGTATTTTTCATCTTTTATTTATTAGAATGGTCTTACATTTGAAGCAGACCGAAGATGTAGCCCATTAGGGGTGAACTCCGATATCAATTGGTGTTGTATGGTGTATGTGTTCATCTAGTTCCTTTTAATTTTAGATGTATGAATGGTAGCATAGTTAAAATATATAATGTAAATTAGGTGATATTAATCTTAATTGTATGTACAAAATTATAAATTAAATGCAGTAATATGGATTATGATGAATGTAGCTTTAGTGATGTATTGAAACTAATGATGGTTGTATATATTCAATCTTGCTTAGTTTAATCTCTTATAGAATTTAATTTCTATGTTCATGTGGTAATCCTTCTATCATGAGTAGGTTTAATCAATCTCATTGTTCATTGGATTAATACACCTTAACGTTCATTGGATTAATCAAGTAATCTTCATTGGAAACCCTTTAGGAATTTGAGTTAATTCTTTCGCTCGTGCAAATGTTATTGCAATGTTTAACTTAATCCATCTTAAGTTCATTAATTTTTTTTAAAAAAATTATTCACACTCTTTTCGAGTGTTTGTAGTTGTAATCCTTTAGGGTGTTTTGGCGGGGCATAACAGTATTCCCACAAAGAACGAAACATGAGAGCTATTGTTTTCCCTTTACAAATATAAAATTAGAATATTAAATATAATAATGCCATATTATCTTATAAAATTTAATAGTATATGTTATCTTATAAAAAATTATATGTCTATAAATTTCTAAAGGGTCATAATAGATTATATTGATGTCAATTAAAATAATTAAAAGTGGTTCCTAAAATAATCAATTGACAAATTAGGTTGAAAAAATAATTAAAAGTGGTTCCTCCAACCTCCTTGTCAACCACAAAATATCAAACATTAAATGTAACATAAGAAGCACCAAAAAAAGGCAACACAAGCAACTAAAATTATCTTTTATTTTAGAAGATCTATTAAGGTTGTTGGGTGGGAAGGGGTAAATAGTCAACATATGGTTCATGCATTCAAAAAATTAAAAAATCAAATAAGGAGATGGACTTATAATAGAGCAGGCTCATATCATGGTTAAAGGAGTTGATCAAAATGAGCCCTTTAGTCAAGTACTTAAATAGTCATGTCAATACTTATCCCCAAATAAATTCTTAGATCTAAAAAGTTAATTAATTATTTAATGTCTCATGAGCACAACTATGATCTTAGTTTTTTGGGAACTATTTTAAACACTTTAACAAAAACCATGTTGATGTGGCATCATTGAACATGTAGACTCAAACCAAATTTTATAATTAGAAAACTTAATAGATAAATTATTGTATAAATTAGAAAGTGATTTGAAATAATCAAGAATCGACAGAGCAGATTCTTAGCGCATTCTTCACTTTGAGATCTTTCCAATGGTTCAAATGACGCATTAATCGAACCACCGGATTAAAAGTTATGGCTTATGGAAATTGGACAACTTTTCAAAAAAAATCCAACTTTCAAATTTGGCTCAAATTCAAAATCTCCAATTTTACGTTTTGGCACTAGACTACCAAATTTCAAATTTCAAAATGTAATTTTGGCTCCAAACCGTAGAGAGGCTATTTAGGACCCATTTGGGGAAACTTGTAGCAGTTTTTTGGGATAGGAAAAAGTTGGATTGTGAGAAAGGGGATTTCCAAAAAATTGTATATGTTGTAATGTGTTGCAACCTATGAAGATTTAATCCTCCTGTTTATAATTGCACGTATTGGAAATAGAATACAAACAATAAAAAAAATATTTTGTTGTCTCTATTGTTGTGTTTTTCTAAGTCTCGGGTTCAACCCTCATCACACTCAATAAAATATTTTGCATTACTTTTGGTAGTATATATATCCAAATCAAACCTTCCAATCCCACTTCTCTTGTAATACCCCATGTGGATACCAACTATCTATTGAAAAACTATCACATGTCTAGAGATTCTACATTCTTTGATAGAAAAATAATAGATAAAATGCTTGATACATAATTCAATCAACTAAAAACACACATCAAATGCACTTAAACAATGAGATACCATTGATATAACTGTAATAGTTGCATAAGTATTGTGTATGTATTAGGTAATGTAACAATAAGTTACACTAGTAGTTGATTTTTTTAAAGTGCCAAATATTTTTTTTAATGTGACTAATTACATTGGCACTACATGACCTATGGTACCATGTGAAACACTTTTGACCCAAAACCATGAGCCAGTGAGATCACAAATAGGGGACTTCATCCCTATTTAATGGTGTTGAGGCTCAAACCTACAAGCACATTGGATTAGCAAAGGCACAATCCTATTATGATAATATCCCAGTGGGGGGTTTGAACCTTGGTGGTCACAACAAGAATAATACCACTTAACCAACACATTATGGGAACTGTTAATGTTTGTAGTTTCAGTTCAATGATCATTTAGAATACATATAATATATGTTGATTAATAATAATATATTATTATGTTATATTATTATATGATTATTAATCATATAAAATTTAATATTCAATATTAATCTATTATATTATTCTAAATTAATAATTGATTGATGAAACATTATAATATTGATTAAATTATTATAGTTAAAGGAGAGACATGTCCATTCAAGGACATGCCTCTTCAAAGGAATATATATAGTATAATGTTATTCAATTTGAGAACACATAGAATTCCAAGAATGCAAGTATCAGATTGAATCAGATATATACATTAAAATACATCCAATAAAATTTGGGAAAATCAACAGGAACAACCCCAACACTTAATGTTTTGTTATCTAATACATATATATTTTCTTATGTGACTTTGTCAAAAAGGGTGTGTCACTTAAAGATGAAATTTATGTCATATTGATTTTGTATTATTATGTGTAACAAAATATACTAGCATGCAAGACATGTAATAACATCTATGACATTGTAAGACATGTAATATCATAACAGAGCATGTATTTTGACCAACTTATAAAGCATAACAATAATGCATTAGAGAGAATATTTTTATAAACAAGTTGTAGAGATTAAATAAAGTGTCCAAGTTGGTGACACATTTGTAATGTACATGGAATCTCATTCTTAAAATATCCTTGGTACCCACCTTAGAATAAGACATTAAATTCCTGATGAGATTTTGGGTGTCATACATCTGAGTTATTTTACTAATAGTTTCTCATTTATCATTGATGATCTTCTTGTTCGAATTTTCTATATATTTAGGTTCATAGATGGAAACGTAATAGACTTGTGATTTTTATAGGGTTGTACTACAAGTATTTATCTAAATAGAGTTGTTGCAACAAGGAAGTGTATACTAAAACTACATTTTAATACATTGGTGCTCCTTTTGTTGCTTGTTTTTTTATACATATTATGTAAAATTTTGGGGTAGAGGTCACAAATTCAAATTTTAAATATAGATTCATAATCATGAATTATTCTTAAGTTTGTGAATTTATCCTCTAACAAGAAATAGATGTAATGCAAAAATCCAAATAGTTTCACTAACAAAGAAGCTCTATGCCTAAGTCCAACAATAGATAAATTACATAATCTTGTTTATTTGACACTTTCTTCAATTGTCAAACTAAATATCATCTATTATATTCAATTTTTAAATTTTATTTTCAAATGACAATTCTCATATATAAATTCAATTAATAATAAATTCGGTAGTAGAAGAATTCATTTTCCTTCTAAAATATATTATGTTACCAATTACAATAAATTAAAAAAAGCTCCTTTTGGATTTATTTTTTATTTAAGTTCTTTTTTCATAAAATTTGACTTCTAAGCTCTCAATCCTTGTTAATTTTAAAACTAGTTTTGAACTCCATACACACCCTTCCATGAATTCAAATTTTAAATCTTGGATATATAGAAACATAAAAAATTTATAGAAATCAATATTGGAAGGATGTGTTTATAAAATTTGTAGCAATCGATATTGGAAGGATATGTTTACTTAGTTGCCAACTAAAGTTCCAAATGTCAAGAGTGATGCAAAATGCATATCATTAAAAAAATAAAGAGGAAAAACACTATTTATCTCTTCATTATTATATTTCAAAAAGTAATATATACCATGTTCCCATATGCATGTCAATTTTAGTAACAAGGAAAATGTGTCAATTTTACTAAGAAAATTAGAACAATTTCCTAAATAATTCAAAATTATATCTTTCAAAGTCCTTGGTGACTCATTTACAAGATTTTCAAAATTGAAACTAAATATAGTTATATATAGAGCATGGGCCTTCCTTAACATATAGTATCGTATTTTCAAAATTGAAACTAAATATAGTTAGATATAGAGCATGGGCCTTCCTTAGCATATAGTATCATAAATGTTCTCGTAAGGTGAATGAATAAAATTCGCTAATTTGTCTCTGAAAGATTTGTCTCCCCATCATAAATTTGAGATAGATAGTGATGTCTTATATCACTTAAAGTAGCTCTATTCGAACATACTGGACACTGTAATAATTTATATAAAAGTTTAACTAGATTAAAATGGGTATGTAATTGAATCAAACAAGAAAATAAGAATAAAAATTAAATAAGAACCAAATCTCTCTCTCTCTCTCTCTCTCTCTCTCTCTACATATATCTCTCTTCCTCTCTATCTATATCTCCATATTTCTCTCACACACAAACGTTTCTTCCTGCCTATCTCTATCTCTATATCTCTCTCTCACACACACACATTCCTTGTTTCTCCCTCCCTATCTCTATCTCTTTATCTCCACTTTCTCTCTACCTCTCTATTAGTTATCTCTAACCTATCTCTCTCCCTAACTTCCCCCTTCTCTCTCCCTCTCTCCCGCTCTTCTCTCTCCCATTCTCGCCATCCCTCTCTATCTCTCACCATCTCCCTCCCTCCCTCCCTACCTATATACATAAATCTCTATATATCTCTATCTCTCCATCTTTCTCTTTCCCTCTCTATATCCCCCCAATCCTCTCTCACCATGTTTTTTCTCTTTAATGGTCCCTCTCGACCTCTCCCCCTCCTCTCTCTATATTTTCTTATATCTCTATCTCTTTATCACTCTATCTCACCATCTATATCTTTCTCCATCTCTTTGTCTCTCTCTCCCTCTTCATCTATATCTTTCAATCTCTCCATTTATATCTCTATATATATATCTCTCAATCTTAATCCTTCCTACCTCTCTATCTATCTATCTCTTTGTTTCCCTCTTCTTCTCACACTCAATATTTATCTCTATCACTATCTTCATTTCTTCCCCTCTATCTCTAGACATACATCTCACTCTCTCTCCCTGTCTTTCTTCCTAAAGCTCGATATCTATATTCACTTGCCTCTCTATCTTTATCTTTTCATATTTATTCTTTCATCTCTCAACCCTATCTTTGTTTTGTTATCTATCCATATATCCTCACTCTCTATCTCTCTCTCTATTTATCACTTCTTATCTCTAGCTTTATATTTCTATCTCCCATTCTCTCTTTCCCTATCTATATTGGAATCTCTTTCATCTCTATCTATCTATCTATCTCTCATCTCTCTCTCACTCCCTCTCTTTATATCTTCCTCTACTTCTCTATATCTTTTCCTTCCCCTTATCCATATCTATATTTATATCTCTTTACCTCTCTCTCACTCTTCTCCATTCTATCTCTTCTTCTTGAACTATCTCCATCTCTCCCTCTCACTCCATCTCTCCCTATTGCAAATATAACATGATATTCTTGGTAATGGATCTTGATTATCTTTCTCATTTAGAGGTTTTGTTTTAGTCAACCCTATTAATTTGAAAAGATCACTTCTCCATTAAGACCTTTGTTTCGCAAGCAACATAATTTGTTAAATGGCCTACCAATTGACCTCATGTGCTATACAAATTTATGCAAAATATATACCAAAAAAATCCCTGATTGACCTTCCAAACCTCTTTGGTGTATCCATTGGATGCCAAGGTATGTTGCTAGTTATTTTAAAAGGTATATGAGTTTCTCAATTTATGAAATTAATAGAGAGTGTTTTTATATTCAATATTGTATTTTTTTCTATCTCATAGACTTAGATGAGGAGAGTGATTCTAAACATCATGAAAAAATATACAAAATGAATCTAAAATTGTTTTTTTCTAACTTTGATGTTGTTTAACATTCACATTTTTCAAAACATATAATTATGATTTTCATCTTTTATTGATGCCCACATTTACGCATATACTTTTGTGTTCAAACTCTTTGAATTTTAAAATTAATGTATGTTGAACAAGAGAATCAAGAGTATTTATTTTTTATTTTGAAAATTTATATTAATTTTTACTAATGTATTGTAAACTGATTGATCAAGATCCTCTTCCTCCCCTCCTATACTATTCTCACCATCTAGAAGTCGTGTTTATGTTTTATGCTTTGAACTTTGGTCCCATATGAATTTTAAGGGTGTGATTTTTTTCAATCCACTTCCTTTTTTTAATATGTGTAATATTATTTTATAAATGATAATATAGACACTAATTCATCAGAAAAAAAAATTTTAAAATTATTATAGTGTCAAAACAATAAATAGATAAAAATACTAAACATAATTTGTATCAACAATTTAATTAACTAATTTATTTAGAAGATAAATTCTATTCACAAATTGATGTAAATTCGTGTTCTTCTTTTCATCTAAATAGATTTTTTTTTGTTAATTCTCCTAAATAATCTCGAATGATAAATAGCTTAATAAAAATTTCATACATTTTAAAAACTTTATTAAAATTATTTCATGCATTTGCAATACACTTCATCTTATAATAATATAATTGTTGATATTATGAAACAAATTGTCTTGTTTCATATATGAAAAAATAAATGTTTAGGGCATGTACACCAAGATGGGGGACTAAAAATATGCCAACTTTATTTTTAGCCCAATTGAAGCCTTTTGGCGCTTGCCATTTTTGGCATATTCCAAATAGGTTTTGTGTGCCAAGCCTAAGTATTGGTCATCCCAAACCTATTCAGTGAGCACCATATTTGGCGAGTTCCAAATTCAGTGCTAGCCAAATGGAAATACAGTTTTGAAATTATATTTCTATTTGGTGAGTGCCAAATATATATATATATATCTATATCTATATATATATATATATATATATATATATATATATATATATATATATATATATATATATATATATATATATATATATATATATATATATATATATATATATATATATATATATATATATATATATATATATATATATATATATATAATATATATATATAATAAAAAATATATAAGAAAGGGAAAATGTATATTCCTTTAATATAATTTAAGCGATATAAGGTCCACTTTGATCAAACATACTTCCCATGCATCTCCCCCCAAACTCTCTAAATTTCTAAGATTTATATCCTTTGAAGCTCTAATTAGAGGCTCAAATAGAGAAATCTTGACAAACCCAAGCGCATGATAGCATTACTCGAAGAGAGCTTTCCAATGATTATAATTTTAATATATATTGAGTTTATTATGAAAAAAAAAATTAGTTTAACTAAACATAGGTTTTTCACCAAACATTAACTTCTCTATTTAATGCTTATGCAAAAATAGTAAACTATTAAAAAAAATTTGAAAAATATCTATGCAATAGGCATTAAATTACTCTTTCCAACAAAAAAAATGAATTTCAATACATACACAACAAGTTATGAGTTACCAAATGAATCTATGTCTAAATTATAGTTTTTGATTATAGTAAAATAGGTTTTACAAGGACCCAAAACCAAAACAACTAAAACCAATCACCAAGGACAAACTAGACGCCAAGCCACAATGAGCCAATAGCAACAAAATGACATAAAGTAGGGTCAAACAACCCAGAGATTACACAATACTGTTCAGCATTTGAATAGTCTTAACATTCTTAACAATAAAAATCCTATTTATCTCAGCAAGATCATCCATATCACTGGCATTCACATGCTTACCTTTATCCTTGTTATGTGTGTAAATTGATGGTCCCTCATTGGCCTAGGTATCTCGTTCTAAAATAGACACCTTCTCCTTGCCCTTGCCATAGATTGAGATGGAGGGGGAAATATGAGTAGCCAAGGGGGAGACATTGATGGATTGAGATTTTTCATTAAGCCTCCAAAGACCCACTATTGTATTAGTCATGGTTGTTCTACTAACAGCAATAACAACTCTCATCTTCTCATTAATCTTATCCAAAGCCATCTCTAGGCTCATAATTTTTCTTCATGAACTCAACATCTGTCACCAGCTTCTTGTTGAGGTCTAGTAGGTTTTTCTAATAATCTGAGCATGGGGTGTTCAAAGTGCTATGTCCAGGCAATAAGGTCATTGATCTTGCATTTCAACCCAAAAATTTCTACAACCACCCATTTCAGGAGACTATTTTGAGCATCCATGACATCATTCATCACTTTCTACCTAGCAACTATATCCACCACTAAGGAACCCATGTCTTTACCCTCAAGGATGCTCTTATCCACTTCAACTAGGATTTAAATATGGAAGTCCAAATCTTTTTTATATTCATCAAGCCCAAGAGGAATACAACTATCTACATTTCCTTTCAATTTTTTCTTGGTAGCCTTGTTGCCTTCAGAAGCCTCTAGGAGTGGGGATTTTCTTTTCACACTAGAAACAAAATCCAACTCAAAATTCTTGTTTTTACCAACAGAGCATAGGGGCATAAGGTCCTTGTCCTTTTTGGTAGAGCCAAATCTTAGGGAATCTAGGACAAACTCATCAAATGGGACATAATCAAAGTCTCCCTTGTTTGAGATTTCCTTATCAGAATCAATACCCCTTTCCCTTAGCATGGGTATTTTTAGGTTTTTTGTTGGTACCTAGGTGGAAAACAACTTCATCATAAGATTCAGACTTCATGGATTCACCAGTGTAGTGTCAATGGACATTATGGGCATAGTGGATATTGTTCTTTTTAGAGGTCGAGTGGTGCCTCTCAATCTCAAAGGATTTAGCATGCTCAATAATTAGAAGAATTAACCCCTAATAAAGAATAGGTGACCTTATTTTTTTCAAGTGGACATTAACACTATTGCTCAAGGATGAAAGCAAATAAAAAAAATCAAAATACAATTAGCATGCCTGAAATAGTTCGAAATCGTAAAATGATAAGTAAAATTACTCTTATATAGACCATCAAGAGTTATGTACTTTAGTATCACTTCAACAGCATTTTCCCACAAATATTTGAGGTCCTCACAATTGTATCCTCCATCTTTAGTGAGGCAAACTTTAGCCCTCTCATTATTCTAAAAGAAATTTTCAAGAGCTTCCTCTATAGCTTTCTTGTCTCTATAAAATTTTCTCTCATCCATAAGCATCCTAGTAACCTTTGTAATGAGGGTCTCATCAACCAAAAATTCACCCCCCAAAACCTATAAGCTTCCATTATTCTATCTTTTGATGAAGAGTCGAGTAGCCCTAGGGTCATGGCCATGAAGTTTTTTTATGTAGGGCATAATTCCTCCCCCCAAAACCTCATCCCAAACCTGAATCTTGTTTATTCATTTCTCATATGAAGTGAGCTCCAATCTATTTCAATCAACACCCATGATGGGAATACAAGCCTATCTATAAACAGCCTGCAGAAATCCATTGGACCCCAAGATACAACACAGAACCAAAGCGAAGATTCTGGACTTAGAAATAAAACAAGCCCTTCATTTTCCAATATCATAATGATTGATACATCTCAACCAATCCTTCCACTTATGCTAGATGTACATCCTAATAGAAAAATGGATAGCCCCCAAATCAACATGATCTTTTATCATCATAAATGAGGTTTTTAATTTCAACAAAGATAATATCCTGGGGGCCCCACCACTTAATATTGTTCTACTTAACTCCAATAGTGAGCAGGCCATTAGCCACTTTGTTTCCTTCTCAAAACACATGAGAGATAATGAAGTTATCAAAATATCTTAGCATTCCTAAAGTGACATCAATTAATTTCTTTAGAATCCAACTAGGGGTTTGTAAACCATGAAGACAATTGACAATATTGATGGAATCACTTTCTAGCCATATTTTCCTATAGTTTTACCTCATAGCCAACTTCATACCAATGCAGGCTACCATAGCCTCAACAATGTCTAAAAAATAGTTAACTCAACTTCAGAACTTCATAAAATATGAAATACTAAATATAATGTTATGAAACCAATCACAAACATTTGGTATCAATGTTACAAACCTAAATTTGAAAGAATCACATTTTTATCTATTTAAAAAAAAAAGTTATGCATTACCAAGTGAGAATCACTCTTTAAAAATGTTGTTTACTGTTAAAAACTAGTTTTCGAGGGAGACAGAAAAATGGATAAAAAATGATTCTAAAAATTTCAACCAAAAAAAAAATAGAAACTACATACAAAATGCCACAAATCACTAGTTTACATCATCTACAAATTCTTTGTGGTTTAGTGGTAATAGGTGTTCAAATGTTGAAGTTTTTTTTTTCAAAATATTTGTTTCAGTGTCAAAGTTGGCTAAGAAGTGTAACCCACTATTGTGGGATCACCTTGTCAAATATCTCTCAAATATCCTGTTAATATATGCATAAAATATAACTTAATTTGATGTATATACTAGTAGGATATTTGAGAATGGTTTCAGATTTGTAGGAGTTATAATGTAAATTCTAGGATTTAGAAGATCTTATAACTTTTTAGGCTTAGTTATGTTTTAGGAATTAGCATGCTTCTATTAGCATTCCCTCTTTATCTATCTCATTTTCTTTATCTCCCCCAAACTCTAGGCCTATAGATCTCTCTATCACTCTTCCTTTATCCCCTTTCTACCTCTATCTCACTCTCTCCTTTGCACCAAGATCTAGCACTACATCTTTACCTCTCTCTCTCTTTACACACCTCCCCCTTCTCTTTCTCACTACCTCTATTTCTCTAGGTATCTTCCACCCTCTCTCCCTATATACCTCACCTTCCCTTCTTACTCCCATTTATATCCCTCCCTCCCTTGCTCTCTCTTCTTCTCTCACCATCTCTTATTGTTTCTCTCCCCTCTCCATTATCTCGTTTACTACCTCTCCCTCCCACCCTTTGTCTCTCTCCATCCTGAGGTCTCTCCTTCCATATACTATTACCTCTCTACCTCTCCCTCTCTATCTTATTACCCACCCCTCTCTCCCCCTCTATCTCTATCGTCTCTATATTTCCCCATCTATCTCTCTCACCTCTATTTTTATGCCTAGGTCTCTCACCCCTCTCTCCCAAGGCTCTAGATCTCTCACCTCTATATCACTCCCCCCTCTAGTTATTTATCTCCCTCTCCACATATCTCCCTATCTCCTTAACCCTCTTTATCTCTTTTATAAACTCACCTCCCTCCCTCACCTCTCCACCTTTCCCTTCTCTAGGTCTCTCCCACCATATGTAGCTTGTCTTCTCTTATTAGACCCATCTCTATCCCTCCCTCCCTTCCTCTCTCTTTCCTCTCCCTCTTTTATTTTTTTTCTCCATTCTCTCTTTATTCTCTTTATTACTAACTCTACATACAACCCTCTCTCTCTCTCCCCATCTCTATGTATCTCCCTCCTTCCATATATACCTCTCTACCTCTCCCTCCTTTTCTCATTACCTACCTATCTCCCCCTATATCTCTCACCACTCTCTCCTTAGGCTTTGGGTCTCTCACCTATATATCTCTCTCCTTTATAGTTCTTTCCTACCCTTTCCACCTATCTCTACTTCCTTACCTCTCTATCTCTCTTTGTAAACTTATCTCACCCATTTTCTTCTTTCTCTCTCACACCTCTTTATCTCTCCCATCTCTATGTCTTTTATTCACTCCCTATCTACTTCTTCCTCCCTCCCTCTTTATCTCTCTATTTCTCTTTGTTGTTCTCTCGATCATCTTCTCTCTCCCTTATGTCCAGGTAATCACCTCTCTGATCTTTTATCCCCCTCTATGTACCTCATCCCTCTCTCTCTCCCAATCTAGGTCTCTCAACTCTCTCTTCCCTCTAGGCCTCTCACCTACCTATTTGTCCCCTCTCTTGTTCTACCCATCCATACAATTAGAGAGCTGAGAGAACTAGAGGGACAGAGATAGGAAAGAAACCTAGATGGGGGGAGAGAGGGGTGAGACGAATAGAGGGTGATAGAAGAGGAGATAGGTGATGACATAGATAGAGAGAGAGATATATATATAGGTAGGGAGGAAGGGAGAGGTAGATAGGGAGTGAGTGAGAGACCTAGACAGAGGTAGAGTTAGGGAGGGAGGTATAGGTAGATACAGAGTGAGTGAGAGAACTAGAGAGGGGAGAGGTAGAGAGGTGAGGGATAAAGAGAATAAAATGAGAGAGAGAGGCATATGCAGGTAGGGAGAGAATTGGAGAGGGAGGTAAATATCTAGTAGGGGAGGGATATATAGGTGAGAGACCTAGAGCCTAGGGAGAGAGAGGTGGAAAGAGAGTGGGAGAGGGGTGAGAGGCCAATATCCCTTTATGAACTCTCTCCTCTTCTCTCTCACACCCTAGATCTCTCACCCCTCTCTCCCTAGGATCTAGGTATCTCGCCTCTATGTCCCTCCACTCTCTAATTATTTTATGCCCTATCCATATCTACCTTTACCTCGTTTCCCCTCTTTCTCTCTTTGTGAACTTATCCCTTCGTTTTCTTCTCTCCCTCAGCTCTCTACCTCTCCTCTCTCTAGGTCTCTTAGTATTTCCCTATCTATCTCTCCCTCTCTTTCTCTTTAGTCCTCACTTTCTAATTGTTCTTCTCTCTCCCTCCTTACTTTATGTCATCACCTCTCCCTCCCTTGTATTGGTTTAGGTAATAGGGTGTAGGATATATATTTTAGCATATAGGGTTGAGGGTTGAGGGTTGAGGATTTAGGGTGCAAGATTGATAGTATAGGGTTGACTATATTGATACTTCTCTTTACCTCTCCATGTTACACTCTCTTATCTATCTCACCTCTCTCTCCCCTCTTTAGGTATCTCTCTTTGTCCATCTCTCCCTCTCCATATCCCCCTCTCTTCATAGCCCCATATATATCTCCCTCCCCTTATCTCTCTTATTTTCTCTCTATTGTCAAATTTGTCACCTCTCCCTCCCATCCTCTTTGTATCCCCCACATCCAAGGTTCTCCTTTCCTTCCTCTTCACCTCTCTACCTCTCCATACATGTCTCATTACCCACCTCTCTCTATCCCCTTCTATTTATCTCGCCCCTCTCTCTTTCCATCTAGGTCTCTCACCTCTCTCCCCACAATGGGTATCTCACCCATCCTCCCTCTTCACCTCTCTACCTCTCCATCCATGTCGCATTACCCACCTCTCTCTATCCCCTTCTATTTATCTCACCCCTCTCTCTTTCCATCTAGGTCTCTCACCTCTCTCCCCCTAATGGGTATCTCACCCATCCTCCCTTACCTATTTCCTCCCTCTTCACCTCTCTACCTCTCCATCCATGTCTCATTACCCACCTCTCTCCGTCCCCTTCTATTTATCTCACCGCTCTCTCTTTCCATCTAGGTCTCTCACCTCTCTCCCCCCAATGGGTATCTCACCCATCCTCCCTTACCTCTCTCTCTCTCTCTCTCCTCTTCTTTCTCCCTCTCCTTTCTAGGTAATTACCGCTCCCTCAAATTTATATGGTATATTATTTATGGCATATAAACTATTTAGGGTATGGCTTTTAGGTAATAGAGTGGATGGAGGAGATATATATAAAAGGAGGAGATAGATAGGTGAGGGGAGAAGAAAGAGAATGAGAGAGTTCATAAAGGGAGAGTGGTAAGTAGGGATGAAATAGAGAGGTTAGAGAGAGGGTGAGATAGATAGAGGTGGATAAAAGAGTGTAGAAGAGATGACCTATAGAGGGGAGGGAGAGAGAAGAGAAGAGAGAAAATAACAAATAGAAAGAGAGGGATAAGGAGGGAGAGATGGAGAGAGGTAGACAAGGAGTGAGTGAGATACCTAGAGAGAGGAAAGGCAGAGAGGTGAAGTAGAGAGAATAAAATGAGAGAGGGGGGGTAAGGAGATAGGGAGATAAATGGAGAGGAGGTGAAAGAACTAGAGATGGGAGAGAGATATAGGAGAGAATCCTAGAGCCTAGGGAGAGAGTGATGAGAAACCTAGGGGGATAGATAGAGGTGAGATAAATGAAGGGAGAGAGACAGAGAGAGGTGGGTAATGAGATACAAAGGGATGGCTAGCAAGTTAAAGAGGAAGGGAGGGAGGGATGGAGGAAGGGAGAGACCTAGATTTTGGGAGAAAGACATTGAATTTACATCTATTCAACCCCGAATTGTCTCATGTATTAGTTGTTTCCCAAGGATTTTCCTGATAATCGTTGTGTGTCCAAGGCCAAACATTGATTACACATTCTTTTCTCCAATCCTACAATCTCCCTAAATGTTGTGTATTATCTTTCACTGCCCTGCTCTAGTGGACCTCATTAGCATATATATATATATATATATATATATATATATATATATATATATATATATATATATATATATATATATATATATATATATATATGTATGCATGTATGTATGTATGTATGTATGTATATGTATGTATGTATGTATGTATGTATATGTATATATATATGTATGTATGTATGTATCTATATATATATATGTATATATAGATAGATACATACATACATATATAGATACATACATACATACATACATACATACATACATACATACATACATACATACATACATACATACATATATATATATATATATATATATATATATATATATATATATATATATATATATATATATATATATATATATATAATTGTGTTTTCATCATTAATGATGAGAAAAAAAATTATAATAATAATGAGTGGACTTTAATAGTGTTAATATTTTATTTATGATTAATTTTTAACTTTTTATCTTAAATGTGACATAATATTAATATTTAATAATAATATAATATTTCAAAAATAAGCATAACATAAAATTTATGTCACATGTATGTAATTAATTAATTAATTTTAATATTAAATAAAATAATTATAGATTAATAATTTGAAAGATATATATCCATAATTCTTCAATAGATATATTTAAGATATATGTCCTAATATTTAAACAAATAGATGAAATTTAGATAGTTTTAAAAAAAATAATAAATAGTACACACCATGTGAAAAGTACATGAAAAATATGAAAAATATATATCTTTCGAAGAAAAAAAATATATAATATTAAAATTAGGAATGACAGTCAATAGTGTTATTAGATTTACCATTAATATTTTATAACAAAGTAAATGTTTCATTTATGAATACTTATCTTGAATAGTCAATTCCAAACAACTATTTTTTGTGACATTGGGATTGTGAAAGCCTTATAATTTTGCTACCATCTTTCAAGAGCTCAAATTGTATTCTATAAATTTGCATGGTCACAGGAGAATTACAAACAAGAAAATATCATTTCTGAATTAGAGGCCAGGAAGAAGATAAATATTTTTCCATGGATGCCACATCAATAACTAATTTGATTATTATGCACTTTGTTGTGGGAATATTTGTCGTATGTAACCTCATTTCCATTGAATGCAATGCCAATGTAGAAGGAGATGCATTGATAGCACTGAGAAGCATGTTGTATGACCCACATAATGTATTGGAAAGCTGGAATCCAACCTTGGTAAATCCTTGTGTATGGTTTCATGTCACCTATGACATCAACCATTGTGTAATGAGGGTGTAAGTTTATATACCCTTCTTATATGATATTAAAGTTTCTATACAAAATTTTACACAACACAAACATAACATTGACTTCATCTAAGTAGTTTATAGGGGTTTGGCAAATAAAGGCCTTTCTGTCCTCTCTCACCAAGGATTGGTGTTCTTCCCAACTTACAATATCTATAAGTTCATGTCATACACATTTAGATATGACTATGTTTTAGTTTAAGTAAAAAGAGTGGGGTATGACAATATACAATAGTAGTATGAGCATGATGCATTAGGCTTGAATATTTGAAACAAGGGAAGAAGGAAGGCATTCTGAGAGATCAAGCATACATAATATGATCAGTGACCAATTCAAGAAAGAAAGCATTTGAAAGGTAAATTTCACATAAGGAGTTATTTTGTTGGGTAGGGATAATTTGCTTGAAGCACTACGCAAATCTATTATTATCTTTTATTGATTAAAACTCTGCAGTATTGATTTGAGGTGTGTGTGCAAGTTTTTAAAATAATATTTAGTTTAATTTCCCATGTTTTAGTGGAATTTGTGAAAAGATATTTGCTTGTCATTTGCAGTCCCACAAATTAGTCCTACAAATATTATCAATATCTCAATTGTCTACATCAATACCATAACTAACACAATTACTGTCATTTACATTGTAAGGAAGCAATAATCGTTTGGGAAATTAATCGGCAAAACAAAGTATAAGATTTTTTCACAAAATCGGGAAAAAATCGGATTTACAAAAAAACGTAAAACATTACAGAAAAACAATCAAAAACTGCTTTATATATATATATATATATATATATATATATATTCTAGGGCGTTTCCATAGTATAGAGATATTGTAGGCAAATAAAATAGATACTTGAACACATGAATTGTAGGAAATAGATTTTTGTTGTTTATACTCATATCGTTGATTATGTTGCACAAAATATACTACACCATAAATAATATCTAGATGGTGATAGATGTCAAAATGTCAAGTACAATATAGTTTGTGACTTTGAACAAAGTCAACCTGCAAACTAAGTACAAAATTCCAAAATATCAAATGTAGGCAATGACATGCTAGAGGGCAGGAAGCTTTGATGATGAAGCTCCTCGGTGAGAGCATGTCCTAGCTCGTTCAACCCATTCAGGGCCCGATTCAACTTCCCTCATGAGATCAAAATATTCAGTCTCGAGCGGAGGATCATCACCAGTATCAGCATCATCAACAACAATCAACTCACACTCTGGACATAGCTCACCGAGGTCAATTGGCAAGACTTCCTCAATAGTTCCTAATTTTGCCCATGTAGAAATTAGTGTTTTCCTTACAAGTGAAAACACAATGAATAGTGAATACAATTTTAAAAACTGCAAGTATATATTAATATTCTCACCTTGAGCTTTCCTTATCTTCAAGCAAAGGTTATGGTGAACAAATACCAAGTCATTCATCTGTTGCTGTGATAGGCAGTTGCATTTCTTGGAATGTATGTGTTCAAAAACACTCCAATTACACTCACAAGATGATGAGATGCATGGTTGTCTCAAAATGCACACTATCATCCAATTTAAATTTGGTATTTTGTCTTCAAAAGAAACCCACCATGCAACTGAAAAACACATTATATAGAGATGATATTGTAATTTTTTGGCCTTGATTCCAAAGATCATTTCAAATGAACAAAATAAGAAGCTTAATGAGAGATTTTTATTGGAAGAAGTAACTCAAGCTCTTAATCAACTCCCTTCGAGTAAGGCTCCTGGCCCAGATGGTTTCCCTACAAAATTCTCCAAGAAACGTTGGCATATTTTTGGACAAAATTTAGTTGAGGCTCTGGAATTGGCAAGAATATCAGGCAATCTCCTTAAAGAAATCAACAATATGTTTATAACCCTTATCCCAAAAAAGGAGAAAGCTTCTAAATTAGGGGACTTCAGGCCTATTTTACTCTACAATACAGTTTACAAAATTTTCTCAAAGGTTATGACAAATACAATGAAACCCCTTATGATTTGCCTTATATCGGAAGAACAAACTAGATTTGTCCCTGGCCGTTCAATTCTAGATGGTGTCATTGTTGCCCAAGAAGCTATCCACACTCTCCAAAATATGAAGAGATCAGGTATGATTGTCAAATTGGATATTTCAAAGGCTTATGATAATGTGGATTGGTGGTTCTTATGCAAAATTATGCAGGCTCTTGGTTTTGACAAAAAATGGATCAACTGGATATTTGAATGCATTTCTACACCCAAATTCTCAATCTTGGTAAATAGGAAGCCAGTTGATTTTTTCTCATCATCAAGGGGCATTCAGCAAGGAGATCCTATTTCTCCATTTCTTTACATCATCATGGCGGAAGCTGAAATCAAGACAATCTAGCAACCTCTTGGAAGGAGTTAAAATAACCAAAAATTGTGTAGTCACACATCAACAATTTGTAGATGATAACCTCTTGTTGGGTGCAACAAAGATCAAGGAAGCAACTCGGCTGAAAATGCTTCTGGAATCCTTTGGGAAGGCCTCAGGATAAATTATCAACAAAGAAAACTCAAAAAATTTCTTCTTCTCCACCCCTGCCCCCTTAGAGGTAAATATCCAAAGAATTTTGAACTGTAAAATAGGCAATCTTCCATGTATTCACTTGGGCATTCCAATTGATAGAGGATTGAGGAACTCAAAACTTTGGGATCCTCTAAAGTTAAGATGGATCAAAATATTAACTCCTAGAAAGGGAAATGGCTCTCATGGGGTGGTAGACTGGTAATGCTCCAAGCAGTTATTTCTACTCTACCCATGTACCTTTTATCATTTTTATCCCTCATTGTTGATGCAAATTCCTTCATCATCAAAAAGATGAGAAACTTCTTCTGGCAAAACACTGAAGAAAAATAGAAAATTTCTCTAATTGCATGGGATAAAATCATCAAACCCAAGTCCATGGGGGGTCTAGGAATCAAAAATCTTCACTTGCAGAACAAAGCCTTGGGAGCTAAACTAGTATGGAATTTCATTAAAGACCCTAAAGAAATATGGGTAAGGATGATGGCAACAAAATACCTTACAAATGGGGATCCTCAGAACCTTCTAAGATCTAATTCTCATCCAAAGGGATCTAGGACCTGGAATTTCATTACATGCACAAATTTAATTGCAAACTCCTTGTCTTGGGACATCCACGATGGATCCTCTAGCCTTTTATGGAAAGACTCATGGGGAGGATATCCAAGCATTGATAGCTCTCTCAATATTCCAACAACTAAGCATTGGCTTCAATAGCATTGGGGATCTCAAGTTAGTGATTATTTGGTTTTAGACAGGGCTACTAGCATGCAAGGTTGAAGCTGGAAGAAATTGGAGGGATTGCCTATTCCTAAAATTGAAATTAACTAGATATCAGACCTCATTAGAGAAATAAATATTAATCCCAGAAGAGGGAAAGATTCTCTTATATGGGCTTGTTCTAAAATAGGACAATATAATGCTAAAGAAGGCTATAGGGTTCTATCAAACTTTGGGAATCAAGAGGAACAAGATATCCCACTAAAACTCTTTTGGAGTTGAAAGAATATCCCAAAAGCAAGAATATTTACAGGGTTGGCTTTCAAAAAGAGGATCATCACAGCAGAAAGATTCACTAAAATGGGCTATGAAGGGCCTTCAAGATGCATCTTGTGCAAAGCTTAAGCAGAAATAGTGGACCATCTCCTTTTAAACTTACCATTTTCCTCAAAATGTTGGCGATGGCTATGTGCAAAACTTGGGTGGATAATAGCCCTCCCTAATGATATAGTCACTCTCTTTCAATTCTAGTCACTTCCTTCTAAGTAAAGCACCTTAAGTCAGATTTTGGAAATTCCTCTTTCTTGCCTTGTTTGGGAAATCTGGAAAGAAAGGAATCGAAGAATTTTTGATGACAAAGCAAGAAGATTTGAATCAGTTTTATCCTCAATTGAAACATCAATTATCAAGGCAGTAAATTACAAACTAGCCTTCTCAACAAATTCTAGCAAAACAATTTCTACTTGGGATGATAGTATAAGAAACAATTGGCAAGGAATCAAGATTCCTCCTTCCTTTGGGAGAAAATCTAGTGCAAGAAAGGATGCTATATGGTCTCCTCCAAAATAGGGTTGGTTCAAGCTAAAATTTGATGGAGCCTAGAAAGGAAACCCAGTTGCTTCAGGTATAGGATATGTGGTTAGAGATCATATAGGAACGGTAATTGGAAAGATGGTCATGCCACTGCCACCAGATACTAACAATATAACAAATTTCAAAGCTTTTCTCTTAGGCTTACTTGATTGCCACAAACATCGGATAAGAAACCTCATAGTAGAGGGAGACTTAGAGATACCAATCAATGCAATTAAATCAAGAAGAACCCCAAACTGGTGACTACAGGCAATACTGGACAGCATAATAGAGATTTTGATCAAATTAGAGAAATATGAGGCTAAACATGTCTACAGAAAAGCTAACACAGAAGCAAACTCTCTCAAAATTGTAGCAGAAGGCCTTTCTTTACATTGGTGGGAGCAGGACAACATTAATCATGGTTAAAGCTATAGAGAGTAAATCAACATTGCTTAGTAGTGGATTCTTGTTTTCATACGTCAAATGCACTCCTCTCTAATGTGACTGAATAAAGTTTGGTCTAAACGGCTATCTTTTCAAATTCAAACTTTTCTGCCAACTTATCAAAAGTGAAATTGTCACATCAACTATGACGTCTTTTGTTTTGGCCTTTCTAAAAGTGATCTTTCCCACTTTCATCCCCAAATGACAGCCTGTGATCCGTTGTCATTGCAAGTACGAGGCATGCGTTGTCAGTTGGAAAGAGCTCAAATTTTTAGCCTCAAGATTTGGCATGATGCTAGACAGATATTCCTTGCCACCTTTGCAAGCGAATTTATTGCAAGGCATTTTGCATTAAATGCATGTTGAACATAGCATTTAATAGCTTTTATTTGGTTTCCTTCACAAGACTATCAACTGGCTTCTCTCTGCAACCCTCTTCATAGAAGCTAAAGAAACTATAGGTTTTCAAGCAATATCTGGGGAGGAGTCGTTCAGGTTTATAATGAGTGTCTTCCCCAGACCAATCTCATGCTTTGGAGTGGATACCCCCATCTCTCTCTCTGTCGTAACCCGCCAAGTCTCTTTCAAAAAAATCACAAATGTGAGATTGAAGAGGCTCCTCTTAGTTCCTGAGCCAACAGTCATCCTGTTCATAAAGCTCATTCTTGGTAGTGGGCATATCAGCAGAGATTAATACCCCCAAGACAATACAAACATTTCATCCCGGTTTGTCGCCTCACTGATGGACCTCAAGCTTGATAAACAGAAAGTCTAGAACCTCACCAAACAACTCTTCCTAGGATACATCTTGCTTGAATTGCAAGAAATTCTAAACAAAGCACGACATGATTATGGTGCTCCACGTCCAAGTGAGAGAATCATTTTCAATGTCCCAGGAGAGCTGATAAAATTTTATCCTTTTCTGCTAGACCTGGCAAGAAAGGATTTACAAAAACACAGATCCTTTGCTGCCATGGCCTTCAAATTTCTAAAATGGAGGTTTCTAGGGGACAATCCGAAGGACACAAGCAGGGAAGAAGAATTCCTAAACTTTGCCAGACTCAATGGTGTTTTGCCTCCCAAAACAGAAGTAGAGGATCGCCAAGTGGAGCAGAGTAGGCAAGGTGGTGGTCGAGGTACCAGTCGTGCTTCTGGTCGAGGAAGGGGTCATCCTCCATGAAGGGGTCTCGGAAGAGGTCATGCCACAATGCCTCTGCCCATGCCTCAAGGAGAGGATTAAACAGATAGGTTTTCAATTGGTTTGTTCTTTTTTGAGGCTGCTTCAAAGCACATAGTTGGCTCTTCTTTTTCATTTCTCTGTTAATCTAAAAATTATAAAGAAACTTTAACGTAGCATTAGACTTATAAATTTTGGTAAAGCTTTAATAGATTTCATGAAAAGGATAAATCAATTGTAATCAACACTCAAATCCCACTCTGAGTTCAGAGAATTTTAGGGTTTTGGATGTGGTTTTCTCTTTCTGTGCATACTCATGGACATAGCTTTTCTTTCTGGATTAGTCACGATTAATCGCAGCTGATCGGCGATTATTGCTTCTTTATTGCCTATAAATGAATCACTAAGAAGATAATAGGGGGCTCTTTTGTGGTACCACACAGACAACCAGGCTTGTGGTTGCATGACAAATATGAGAAATTGCAAAGTTGCATCTTAATATACTCTCAAAGAAGGTATGGATAGTATGCAACCGCATTGTCTGTTCATTTTAAGTTTAACCTCATCATATTGCCTTTGTTTGGCATTATGTTTTGTACTTAATCCAACATTGAGTAATGATATTGTTAATCTGTCAGTATGTAACTCTATTTAATTATGACTTCTTTGTTGAATTCTAGATACTTTTTTAGTCTCCTTGAAGAGCTATTGATAATTTGTCAACACCACATTGATTATGTAGCATAAAATATTGTTGGTATGTGAAAAAGAGCATAAAAATTATTAAAATTCTATAGTCCTCAATGCAAAGAATACATGGATTGTTTATGCTTACTCAACTTAGCTATAGATATTTATCAAAGACAAGGCATGACTGGGAAGAAATCAAGCAGATTACAGAGAAAAAAGGGCGTACATAAACATAATTAGTTGTTTAACAAGCCCCACACTAATTGACATGACCACTAAGTCTAGCAATATAACCTAGATAAGATCAAATTATAAACAATTATCAAAATGAACAATTATTTAGAACCATTCTGACCAGAACAACAGAAATAGGGGAAAGAACCCACCTTGATCACGCTTGCTGTAGAAGACCTCCACCTCTGGTGGCCGCCAAGAAAAAAAGGACAAGTCCAAATAAGTATGTGTCAAGATTTGACTGAAACTATAGTCTATTTCCTTGTTATACATGTGGCACAATACGATACATTTGATTCATTAAGTGGCAAGTTGATCAGAAGAACAAGGACATACCTCAAGAAAGATATTTAAAACAAAACAGACAAAAACCCTAAAACAAGAAACCAAGCACTGCAATTCCATTATGCTATAATTCTCAAATTGACAGCTTTGTGTATGAAAATTTACATTTATAAAACTTAACAACTTAGCAAAACTGAAAAATGCTAACACAAATATCACCATTTGTTCTACAAGTACACAAAAATCGCCTCATAATCATGTAGGGCCTTTTGCCAAATATAAAAAGGTGATAGGTTCCAAATCGGTGGCACCTCTGTAAAAATCAGCTTCCTTCAAAAATGTCATCATTTTGTCAAATATAACATCAAACTCTGTCTCACGCATTACTAAACGTGTAAGAAAGGAAAAGGCTAAGAGGGGCCCAAATTTTTAGTCTCGTTTCACGTTTAAATTAATGCTTTTTGTGAGCTGAAAATAGAGAGACTTCTTAGCTGTCCAACCTATACATTGGAAAAAACCAAGAAATTGGTAGACCAAAATTACGTAAAGATAAGGACAACTTAGAATCTCTGTTTTTTTCATAGAGGAAGAAATTGCTTTGGTGGGTCAGGTTTGTCTTGCATGCCAAACTACATATGTTTTCTTTGTAGGTTATAGAATGTTAAGCTAAGAATTTCTCAACAAAGGTTGCCGGTAACATTACGAAATTAACCCTTCATTAAAGTAAAACCTTTGACAGTCTTTCCGCACAAACGTCAGACCAAACCCATAGAATCCATCTGTAAACCACAAAACAAATTATGAATTCGGAAAACATTGAGGCCAAAGAAAAACTGACAGAAGTCATTCCCACTTCAAAAAAAAAACAATATTTATCATCACCCAACTCAAAGATAGAAGTGTCTACAGCAAAAGCTAGAATGCTCCAACCTTTTGCACTAAGTGGATTTGTTGAAAATCGAATTGACTTAAGGAACTAACAAGCATGTGCACCTGGCAGGCATAAGGCCAAATTCCACTATCTGTGCCTTCAAGTTGGGAACGTCTGCAACATGTGGAAGCATTGATAGGGTGCGTGAACTGTTTGACAAAATGCCTCAAACAAACTGTACCAAAGGTATTTCCATTTTTTTTCCACTGCGGATAAACATCAATGCAAACCACAAAGGGTAGAGGAATTTGGACATATGTAATACAAATGCCTTGATTGGCATACGCAAAATGTGCAAACACAGATTAGCCATGTGGACTCTGAACCCTGTAAGTCCTGCTTTGGCGGCCTTTTCTTCGAAAGTGATGCCTTCTCTCGTCTTGATTATCCCGTTCCTTCTGCAAACCTTCTGGACAGGCAATTGAATTACCTTCAAATTCTGGATTACCTCCAACGAGACCGTGCCAAAACACATAATTGACAGACAGCCGCTAAAGTTCGAACAAATTTCTGAAAGAAACATTGTATTAAAGTTTATCAAAGGGAAAATGGCGTAATGCTATTGGCTGTGCAGAAAGCTAATAATCACAGTTTACCCTATCGAAGGCAGGAACGGGCTCTATTTCTTAGTGGCAATGGTTTCTTTGTCATATCAGCCTATGTACTACTATTTTGTAAGGCGTCCTTTCCAGCAACAGCTAAACTGGTTCCAAAATTGCATTGTTGTCTTTGGTATTATTTACTTTCTGAAAAATCACAGTCGTAGCTTCCATGACTTTCCGTTGTACGTCAATACGATTTTAGAACCAGTTTAACCGCATCCGTTTTGCCCATCGTATTTGACAGGTCATTTGTTTGAAAAGTTGATACTTGTATTGATTGACAACGACTTTTATATTATGTAGCTGATGTGTAAGGTTTGGTCCAGCATGTCCCTTGGTCGTATAGTATTATCGATGTTTCTTATTTGCTTGGGACATGGCCAATTTATTCATTTGGCTCAGGGCACTATACGGATCGGCTCTAAGGCTGTGTGTTTTTCCTCAAAGGCATTTCACATATTACTTTGGCTCTATGGTCCACAATCTACACTTTTGGGGCATAGCCTTACTACCTATGTGGGTGATCCTTCCAATATTGGCCTATGATAGATATATAGCAGTATTTGGTATTTGGATTTGTGTTTTTGGAAATTTTAATAAAAGAGGGGTTAAAATTTATTCAAATAAGAAGAAATACAGAGCAGGGGCATCAAATAGCTCCATCAATATCCATGAAGTGATTTAGCTGTTGAGGCAAACCCAAAGGTAATTGACCCTTATCCATAATATTCCAGTTTTGCATTTGATCTAAAACCTATTTGGCCAAACAATCCGCTACTCCATTCCACTCTCTAGAGATATGAGTGAAAGTAACAAAATCCAAAGAAGCACACAAATTAAGAATCTAATTAACAACCAAGACCTGCCAACTAACGTCCTCTAAATGTTGTCGAGTTAGTAGATGAACTACCACCTATGAATCTGATTCACAAATGAGTCTACTCCATCCAAGAGCAGAAGCACATTCCGCAGCATACAAAATAGCAACAACCTCCACCAAATTGTTGGTATGATGACCTTTATAAACAAAACTAAATAAACTGAACATTCCCCTCATGCAAACGGTAATCATACGCTTGGATGGTATCTCTATTTCCAAATGCAGCTTCACAGTTTTGATTGGTTGTGTTTTGATTGATCGAGGAGCCAAATTTATAATATTATAAAGTTGTATGTGAAATATTTCTTCTTAGGGCTCCATCCTTGCCATGGAAAGTTAATTTGGTGCGCCCCCAAATTTGCAGGGCTCTTTGGGATTTAATCCCACATTGTTAGTGAGGTCTCATTTTGGCACTTTATGTGTGGCAGCATTCTTTCATTTTTAAAATGTGTATGTTTAAGAGTTCATAATAGCCTGAGGCTTCTGGGTATACTGCCACAATTTTGTATATCGATATCCCTTCTCAACTTGTGGGGCTTATTTTTTGGCCCTAGTTCTCAGCCACAATCATATGGAGTGACCAATTGCTATCAATTAAGCTCCTTGGTGCTTCAAAGTGTCTAATATAAGCCTTTTTTCAGTTTTTCGTAACTTCTGCAAAATGGAGGTCATTTTGTCACAACCGAAATATTGACAAAAAGTTGATTTCATCAACTTCGCAATGGTACAAGTATTTTTCAATGATTTTGTTATTTGATGCTAATTTTTGCCCATTGAAGTCAAACCTTAGTTTTGCTCAATTTCACATTGTCGATCTCTATTTATGATATGAGAAGACTATCATTAATGAAATCATGGGATAAATGCAATATTTTTATGTTATCACTTTGACTAAGGACAATTATGAGTCATGAAAAAAGAGCATTAGCACACATTGTGTGTGGCTTAATCCCTTGTCTCATCTTTATGGACTCATTCTTAAGTCAAAGACCAAATGGAAGCAATCAGTTTGGGGTAATAAAAATGATCATATCACAAGGTTGATTGGTTGTAGTATCAATAAAATCTTCCTCCATGACATCTACCCCAAGTTTAGAGGTATTCAATGCCCACATTCAATTTGGACAATTATTTGGAAGATTTTTTGAGATCCATGTGCTCATCCATATTCCCAAATGATCTCAATCTAGATTGCCTCCTTCCATTTTTTGATGTTGACAACATTCCTTTTGATGATGGTACTTTAGAGGAGTTTGAATATGAAGAAACACTTGAGCATTATGATGGTCCAAAGACTCCTCTTGCAACTCCTGCTTCTCCAACTAAGATCACATATTCATCTTTTATGGGTGATTCATTGAATACTACTAGTGATTCATTATAGTAGGTATATATTTGTCTTCTTGATTGAGATTCCTATTTGCTAGATATTGGTTCTTTGTTTGTGGAGTCTCGCATTTCAAATTTGGGAGATGCATTTGAGGGTTTATCTATCCTATTTGATAATAGTTATGGTATAACTATTGTCACTTTATCTTTTTCTTTGGAGATTGTTCAAAATCAATTTCTATTGGTTTCTTATTTGTCACCTTCTATTGTGATTGGGCATGTACCTAATTTGTTTGTAGCATCTTCATCATCCAAATATTTGATGACATATTAGCAAATTTTAGAGACAACATTTTCATACATTTGGATTTTGCTTCCTACCAATTCTTGTCCAGAAAGGAAAGTATTCCTACATTTGTACTCGGTTTATCTTCTTCCCAAGGGGGGAAATATTGTTTGTAAGCATTGGATTGTTTTGTCTTCAAGCACTTTCCATTTTTGTAAGACAATATTCATTATTGGGGACTATGTAGTCACAAAATTTCCTTCCTATGAGGGCATATTTGATTGTTTATACATGATTTATGTATTCCTTGGGGTATCATTGAGTGCTCCATGCATCATCTTGTTTGTTTGTTTTCTCTCTTTTGGAGAGGATTTTTTGTCCCACGGGGTTTTTTCCTTCTCCAGTTTGTGAGAGATCATGTACATGGGCATCTAACATGGCATAATTATTGGGATCCATCATCATATCATCTTGCATCATATTACATAGTGATCTTCTCCCTAAGTTGTACTTAAGGGAGGTTGCTAGAGTAAATGAGCTTTTATTGCATTTACATAGGCTTAAATTTTACTTAGGTGGCCAACATAATACTTTATTAAATATTAGTTGTATTTAGTTGCATAGAATATAATAATTACATAGAACATTTAATATTTGTAACTGGAAGTTACAAGATAGTTTGTTTCTACCTCATCACACCTTTGTTATTTATATAGGGTGTTTGTACATGTTTTATCGTCTTCATTCATTATCAGTCATTGTCGATTGAATAGCCTTTGTTGCTTCTCTCATTTTGTGAAGGTTTATGTTTACAAATTATTGTTCTTAGGTTATGTGGTTACACCAACAATGGGATGGAGAAAGGTTATGTGTAGAATAGATTCCATGATTTTGTTCTCCCTATTGAATTTTTTTTTTTTGTTACAACTCCTAAACGTTGGGTTTGGTGGCTAAGAAAATTCTTAGTTTGACCAAAAACTTTAACTCAATCTTTTGTTCATATTCCCAAGGAATGGAATAAGGTAATTGATTGTTTCTAAGCTAAAAGGACTTTTGAAAGGATGTGTAACTAGATTGTTGCAAATTGGAGAGATTTGGGCCAAGATGAATATTAATAGATTCTTAATCTTATTCATGGTGATCAAGTAGGCTAAATTAATTTTGCCATATTTTGGGATTGTGAGTCTTGGTGCTATGGATTTTTTAAGTTTTATGGTGGGCGGTATTGTAGAACCCCTAGAGATTTCCCCTTTCCTTGATTTCTCTAATGGCCATAACCATCTAGAAATCTATTTGATGTATGTGTACTTAATTGTCTTTAAATAAAGTTTAGTTTTGCCAAAAAAAATGGCATGTAGGCCTATTAAAAAAATTTGACGTACAATTATAGATCAACTAGTAAAAATAACTATGTTGAAGGATGATCCTCATTACTAATGGAAAGAGAGATGTATTCATCATGAGAAAGAGCACAATTACTAAGAGAATGAAGGCCTCGCACAATTTATTCCACTCAATCACATTTTTTCACATAAAGGAGATAATCTCTTTTTCAGTGAGTTCCAAAATGACTCTAAAGTTTATGTCAATAGCCCTTCTTGGATAGTTTTCACAAACTCCATGATCCCTAAACTTTTTTTCATTTTAGCTTTTGGAAATATATCACCAATATTTTCATCTCTTCTATATGTGTTATGTATTGTAACAACTACTCTTAATCTATAATTTATGTCCATGAATGTCTCTAATAGAATCTAAATGGTGTTAGTGTCTTAAAATATATTTCCATAGTTTTGGATAAGAAAGTAAAAATCACTTCACTGTCAAATAAGTGCTTCTCTATTTGGTTGAATCCCAAACACAATCATAACTTAGAACACCCCACCAACCCTAAAAGCCACTACAAAAAAATTGAACCATATGACACTTCACCTACCATTTGTTCATTGACAAACAAATTTAAAGTTCATCATAGAAATACAATCACAACCAATTCAACAAATCTTCGCAAAGCCTTGTGAATTGTAATATATATGACATTATACCTATAGACATCCTATAATAATAAGCAAGCTATAACCACCATTAATAAATTCTCTCATTGATGTTATTATAATCTTTCTTTCTTTCTCTTCTTAAAGAATATTTCATGTTCAAATGAAAATTTAAGATATCAAATTATCGTCAAAACTCACAATTTCAACTAGTTGTTAACATTTGGCTCTTCCCTACATCTATTCTAAAAGTATTCAATTGCCACTAAAATACAACTTAAGTCATCAATAATATTTTTTTATCAAATATTAAAAAAAAATTCTATACTTACATAAATATATTTTAAGTCACGAGGCGTAATAGAATCAAGAACACATCATGTTTGAGATAAATGTTTTTTCACCTACCTACCTACTCACTACATGCCCAGAAAATATATTTTTACATCCACACCAAGTCATGAAAATCTTGCTATTTTCCTACCTATCAAAAATATTAAAACGCTTGATTTTACAAATCTTACAACCAATTAAAAGCATCTAAAATCACTTATATCTAATTCTTGTTAAAAATTTAGCATCTACATGTTAGAAGCTACAATTTAATACAAGATAAAATTGAGCAAGCATACTTATTGTGTATTGATAATAAGAGTGCATGCATTCATGTCAAATATAGGTTACACCCACAAATGGAGGATATCTATGGAGTGCTGAAGACATTGGTTAAGCGGGAAGAGGATGTAGGGTTCGTTTAGAGAGATGCTTTGTGCTTTATGATAGGATGGATGAACTTAAGATTGTGTATCATCATAGTGAGAAGCTTCCCATTGCTTACACACTTATTACCTAGCACCTCGTAAATGTTAGTATTATAAAGAACCTGTGTGTATGTAGTACGAGATGCGGTGCTTTTTAAATGACTTTTTTTATATTAAATCAATGTAGATTACAAAGAATGATAGCTACCAACAATTTGTAGAAGCTGGTCCATGACTCCAACATTCTTAGATTGGGGCTGCGAAAACAAAAAGACAACATGTAAAAAAATGGCAAAGTAAAGCGACATTGTTATGCATGCCAAGACTAAACTTCAATGTTTTTTTATTTGAAAGAAAGTATAAAGTTGTTAGACTTGATAGTGGTGTTGTACACTATTTGTGGTAGGATAGCAAATTGTTTCAGCAATCATATCTATTACTACAAGAATGTATGCATTGTCCCAATATAACATAGATCAAAATCTATATTTGCATGTAGTTTTGATATGGTAGAATATGCAGCAGCATTTTATATCTAAATTTTATGTTTTTAAATCAGTTTTTTTTCCCCAAATTTTATGAGTAACTTGTTATTTTATAATTTATATTTTATATTTTGATTAATTTCAATAAAATATATCTTTTCAAAATGCAATACAATAGAATATGCAATATGCACCAACAAATTGTATCTAAATTTTTATCTTCTTTTGTTAGTACCTAAATCAATCATTTTTTTTAACCTTTTTAATTTTGTGAATTTTATTTACAAATAACTCTTTGATTTAGATTTAACATTTTGAAAAATTCCAATACAATACATCTCTTCAAATTTGAACCATAAACTCATCCAACATCACATCTGCTCAATCTTACATTTGGACAATGAATTGATTGCTTAGTATCTAAATCAATCATTTCTTAAATTTCAGCACTCATGCTGAATAGACAACCCAATCAATTTAAAGACCTGTAATTAAAAACATGCGTTTTAACTAAATGACTTACATTCAAATCAACGACGAATCGGTCACAAAAAGGTCAGCAATTCAATGGTAAAACATTCCAGTAGTAAATCTTCGAACTGGTCTATGAAACATTTCAGCACTAAAATACTCTAGTAGCAAATCTCCTAACTGCACTGTAAAAAGTTTAATGCAGTATAGAACCCAAGTCAGCAGAACCAGACCAAACTAGGATCGCAAACACCTACAGCGTAGTTAAGGATGTATGGATAACCAACAGCAATTCTCCTAGCTGAACCATGATGAAAAGCAAAACCAGACCAAGCTATAATCTCAAATACCTTCAACGTAGCTAAAATAGAGTGACTTAAAAAATATGGATAACCAAAGAAAAACCAGTAGGCCGATATGTGAGAAAACCAGTAACTCAGTATGTGAGTGGTAAAGGACTCTGTTAGTATATAGATTCTTCACTACACTGCAGAAAAAGTTCAACAGCCTTCATGCAAATACGATGTATACAAAGGGCAGCGTAAATACAACAGCATGAATTCAAATTGTCCATCATGAACTGCATAAAGTAGATTTTATGAGGACTAATGCAAACGTTAACCCCAAATGCACAGCCATTTCAGATTCATTATAGCAGAATATACTATAAACTATAGCATATACACGAAGTTCCTACTCTAGGTAATTAATGCTCTCCCATTCCTGTTGACAAATATAATAGAAGTATACAGATCCTAAAACCTATAGCTAATTTCAGTGGTAAGTTTAACCATCAAATAAATTTCTCTATAAAGATCTTCAAGTGGCAGCAAAAATTAGCAACCAACTAAAATGTCTGGCTGGCTATTCCGTTAAGCAAAGACCTTTCCAACTTTATATCACGTCATTCCTGTGTCAGACAAAGTGGTAGTCACTTGGAGACAAAGTAGTAGAGTCACTTGGACCTTGAGGCATATATTGATGTCTGCATAGGGATCTGTTAGGTGTCTGTGAAACAATTGTAGGAAATTAACAGAGACAAGATAGTGTATTTCAGCTCTTATTAATCAAAATAAATATAAAAAATCTCTTCTTAAGCATATATAGGCTACTTTGGTAACTTGATCGTTCTATAGAAACCTAACTTCGTGTGCCTAGCCACTAACAACTTCCCAATAAGAGCACTCGCCAACGAGGAATCTCAATAAACAATGGCATCAGAGCATTAAGCTACAAACTGTTTCATTCTTCAGTAGGATCCGAAGAGAAAGGTTGAGCAGGAGAGGAGTTGTCCACATGACAGTTTCTGACCAATATTTCGTACAACAAACCCAAATGTTATCAAAGGCTAATTCAAAAAAATCTTTTTAGTGTCTTAAATTACCTTTCAATGAATTAGATTTCTACCATTTATAATGATAATTATCATTATAATTTCAAGAATTTTTTTTTCAACATTTCAAATTTCAAATCCCACTCCGCAAACCATAATCACTACATCCCCTCCCTCCAAGTCCAAAATAGCAACTGGGAATCGCAATGAAAAAACAAGCGAAAAGTAAGGTCACAATGGAATACCTTCCCCCTCCAACTCGGCCTCCAAGTCAAGAGCCAATAGAGAGACTATGAATTGAAAAGTAGCATTCAAAGCATGCCCACTGGAAACACCCTCCAAAACAATATCTCAACACCCAATATTAGCTGCACATGTAGCCTCTGACAACACACAGGAGCCCCAGCCCCAGTGTCCTAATCCACGCAGGCAATGGGCACAGAAACCATGGCAGGGTAGGAAAGTAGAAAGTCCCTACACGACCCCTCGCACGACTAGAACTCAAATGTGATTATCAAATCGAAACTTGAATAATTTTGTGAATTCAAATGTGAATCTTCTTTAACTTTATTACTACACTTCCAAAACTTCTGAATTTCAAAAGACCTTCAATATCCAACAAATGAAACAGCAAGAAGCCAGATAATGTTTGGTGTATTCCAACTGCATTAGCATTTTGAAAGAATACAAAATGGAACATCTTTATTGGGTATATTGTGCAACTACTTACAGAGTAGTTAAAAACACGGGAGTTTTTTTTCAAAGCAAGTTTTTACGACTTTTACTCGCCATAAAAATTTGTGTAATTTTTGACGAGTTTTTCACAAAAATTTGGTGAGTTTCTATAAAAAACTCGGCAACACTAAAAAAAGAGGCTCAAACATGTCAAAAAATTATCTAATTTTTTTTTTCAGGTCAGTTTCATTCTCTTCATGAGAATATATACATGAAATATAACATTTAAGTATAAGTGACATGCATATATTGGCAGGGTGTTTGAGAGTGGTTTCAAATCTCTAGGAGTTATAATGCAAATTCTAGGTTTTAGATCTTTTAATTTTTCAGACTTAGTCAAATTTCAGTAATCAGTGTACTCCTATCAACATTCTCTCGCTCTCTCTATCTCACTCACTTTATTTGCCCCGAATTTTAGACCTATCTATCTCCCTATCAGTCTTCCTCTAACCCCCTCTCTACCACTCTCTATCTCACTCTCTCCTCTCTTCCCCAAGATCTAGTTCTATCTCTCTAGCCTTCTCTTTCTCACCCTCAGACCCCGACGAGGGGTGCTACCCTCAACCTAATTTTAATTTGTAGATGCTTGGTGAAAAAGTTGGGGTGGACATACCCCAAATCTCAAAAAAATTGCATTTAGAATCTTATGTCAACCTTGTAGTTCACCCAGTTGTGAGCACAATTGGAGCTTGTTTGAAGCCATCGAAACCAAGAAGAGGAGCAAGTTAGTTCAAAAACGCCTCAATGACCTTGTCTTTGTGCAATATAATCTTCAGTTGCGCATAAGATAGAGGAAGCACCAATTGGTCCAATTGATTTGGATGATATAGATCCTCACAGTAACTGGATATCACAGGAGTAGCCTTCATTGTTTATAGAGGATGACATCAATGATTTGAAGAGGTAGGCTATGGAGGAGGGGGATGGATTTGGTTTCACACTGGATGACATTAAGGAGGATGAGGAGTCATTGTCAGTGCCAAGTGCAGCTAGAGACAAAGGTACATCTAAGATGGAGGATGAGCCACAACTTGAACCAGTCATACCGAGCGAGGAAGCACAATCACGCCCACAACAGACTTCTAGGACTAGACCCTCTAGTTCTACCTCTCCCTTAGTTTTTACTAGAGTTGGGAAGAGGAAGATGTAATTGTATTGATTTATTTACTTTTAGTTCTACAAAAACTATTTACTATTTTGCTTCCAGCCATCAGCATTCCTCATGAGGATGCGATTTTGTATTCACTTTGCATTTAAATATATCTAGACTCAGCTTGTTTCTTTTGTGTTCTCATTTATTGACTCATTGGATACATCTTCTTATTAAATTTTGCAAAAAAATGCATTTTTAATTAAATTTAAGCATGTTTTTAAGTTGCAGAGTTTTTCGCTGAGTTTTTGCTGAGATTTTTTTTTTCAGGCCTTGGCGAGTTTTGCCGAGTGGCGAGTAGTTCAACTATGGTGCAAACTAGAGGTTACAACTGTGGTTATTGCATTTGGCCACGAAATTGAATTTGCCTGATCATTAATTGGGAGGAATAGCATGAAAATTGTGTAGATATTCTTTCAGGATCTGTTATGAGAAGAGTCGTGAATTACGGATTTAACTTTCTGTAACAAAATGGAACAACTTTCGTAACAAAAATGGCTCCCAATACTCGGTAAGTTAAAAACTAAATTTGAACTCAATGCAAACCCTTCCATGAGTTCATCTTTTTTAATCTTAATCTTTGGAAACATCGAAATTTGCAGCAACCAATATTGGAAGGATACGTTTTCTAAGATGCCAGCTAAAGTTCCCAATTCAAGAACAAAGCAGAACACATACCATTAAAAAAGTAAGGAAAAAAAACATTAATCTCTCCATTATTGTATTTCAAAACGTAATATATACAAATTTACCATATCAGGAGACCCTGATATGTATAAAGTGTACTGTATTAAATAGAACAATTTTCTGACTAATTCAAAATTATAGCTTTTGAAGTTCCTCATTACCCATTTACAACACAATCTTAGATTTTCAAAATTGAAACTAATCATAGTCAGATACAGAGCATGAGCTTCCCTTAACAAAGACAGTATCATAAATGCTCTGGTAAGTACATCGATAGAGCTGACTTCTGCATGTTCAAGTTTCACCTCCCTTCTCATAAATTTGAGATGCATAGTGATGTCTTATATCACTTAAAGTAACTCTACTGGAGCATACTGGACACTGTATTCATTTATATAGAAGTTTAATAAGACTGAAACGGGTATGTAATTAAATCAAACAAAACAATAAGAAGATAAATAAGAATTAAATTTCACTTACACTGGAGAAACTGCGACTTCCATCACTTAAAATCCATCGTGTTATACATGATTTGCCAAAGAAATGGCCACAGGAAAGAGAACTGGAGTTCCACGAAATTTAAGAATATTAGAATTCTTTCTTATTAGCTATTGACAATAAAAGAACACACAACCACACAGAATGAAACATGAAAGCCATTGTTTTCCCTTTACAATTCTAAAATTAGAATATTAAATAAAATAATTCTATATTTTATCTTATAAAATATTGTATATCTATAAATTTTAAAAACAACCAGAATGGATTGATAAGGACGTCAATTAAAATGAGTACAATTTTTATAAAAATTCTAGCCTGCGATGCATAGGAGAGTTGGCTTGGGCAGTGGGTTTGCTCTCCATTGGTCTCGGGTTCGACTCTTCAAACACAGTGTTTATACGATGTGTGTAATGCACGGGCCCTTACCGGGCTGGATCGCAAGATTTCGGCACAAAAAAAAAAACTTCAAAAAATTTCTACTTAAAAATCAGATCATTAAAATAATTAAAAGATGTAAGAATTAAATAACAAAAACAATATTTAAGAGGAGAAAGTCACTTCCTAATAAAAAATTTATTGACATTAATTTGATATATTAATATATAAGATAGTGTTCCACCGGCGTTGGGGATGGGGGGACGGGTTTCCGAGAGGGGGGACCAAGGGCCTAAGTTTGGGGACGGTGGGGGGACTGCAGCGGAGGGTGGCGGGGTGGTGGTGCTGATAAAGTTATACATATACATAAAGTATTTGCGTAGCCATGTACCAACTACCACAACAGACCCAACTGGATATTGAAAACCATCATCATCTACTTGATCACATATCAACTTTTTCTTAGGTTCTATACATCTAGCTAGCCAATACTCAACCTGTTCATCATTATCCTCAGGTGCAACAAGAGCATACACATGTCCTAGAAAACAAATTTAAGTACATGTAGAAATAAAACTTGTTAGAATTTATAATTCAAATATGAAATCATAAATTATATGACAATACATAAAAATATATAATTTAAAGTTATAAATAATAAATTGAATTAAATTACTAGGTTGTATGAGGTCTGAAACACGATCATAATCTTCTGATGCAAATGCATGATTGGGGTCTTCATTTCTTCTAACGTCTTCATATTGTGTCTCAGTAGGTGTTAAGGATTTGTGTTGCCATTCTTCAACCCATTCCGTATTCTCGCATTCTTCCCATTCACCTGCAACACAAAATTGACAAAAACATGCAAGCTCTCTAGTCCATATAGTCCAAGTGTTAGAATTAGAACTCTTAAATGAATGCCATCTAGCTGACCCATTGATTGTATCACAATCATATCTTGGAAGGATATTCTCCTATTTAACTAGCCAGAAGAAACGTCTAATTGTAGAGTTCTAACTTGATCCTGTGAATAAATTTGCACCACGCCAATCCACAATTGCACTTGCATTTTTAAATTTATCTTTTTCCTCGAATTTGAGTTGCTCTCTGCAAAGGGCTCTCTTAACACATGCACCGGCACCATCATGTTCTCCTTTCCCATGTCTAGCCTCAAAAAAACTCCACATGTGTTTGATATTAGTTTTCTTATGAATCCTACTCAACCAATAAAACATTCTAGCATTCTTGAATTGCCCTGTGCAATTATTAGACCATATTAGATGTTGTGTCATCTAAATTTCTCTCTCCCTCAAATTCTGAAAAAAAGTCTTGAAGCAAAACTGGACAAACTTAGATGAGTGTAATTTATTATCACTCATATAGAAATGGTACTCTCTCAAAATTTTACGATCCTCTTCTGTACTATCTGGTGCATGCCTATAGACAATATGGACAAAAATCGATACTTGCACTGAATTGTAATGTTGTGATTGGACCTCATCTTGTGGTGCAAGCATGTAGTTCTCTGCAAAGTCAACAACCGAAAGTATACTACCAATAGGAAATGTATCCTTACATATTCAAAACTGACCATCGAGCCATGTAGCATTTTGAGTGTGTTTAACATATTTAGGTATGATGTTACTCTTGAATTCATTCATAAATGCATGAACACTAACTTTTTCAATGATTAGATCACATCGTTTTCCAACCTTTCCATCCTTCAGTGGATACTCAATAGTTTTAAATCTTTTAACATCAACTAATTGTTGTCCAAAATCATTTGAAATATTTTCATGCAAACATTCATCCAACAATGCAAGATTGCCACATATATCACATACACCAGAAATACATGCATTGAAAAGAAAAAAAATTTCATTTAGTGGGTTACAAAACAAACTTGAAATAAACTCCTTTATAGTTCCAGGTGGTATATTTATACCATATTCTTGGAACATTCCATTACTATGCATGGTAACATGTATATCGAAATACATCATAATGCTAGCAAAATTGAACATGAGTTTTGCAGCAACATGTGACTCTTTCCTTGTTAATTCGAACATACCAAGGTTTACACTTTTCAAAAGAACTTTGACAAATGCTAATAGTCAACACCTTATCATCCAAAAAAAATTTATACAATTCAGTTTGAGTCATGTCCAATAGGTGTTTTGGATGTGGATCACAAATTTTTGACCCAACTCTTAATTTAAGAACATCTCTAACATTAGGTGATACTATCGTATTATCGTGCCAGATTTTTTCGATCAAATTTTTGACTCCACCAGTAAGTTTCATATCAGACCTTGGTAGTCTACCCCTAAACTCCACAATTTGTTTGCTGGATCACTTTCAAAATTAACTCTTCTTTTTATAGCTCTTGACAAATTTTTGCGATGAATATTAAGATATCCACTTATGTTACTCATCATTCTTTTATTAGAAGTTGTTTAAGTTGGTGATTAGATTTATATTATTTTTGCTTGCACTGATTCACCCCCCCCCCTCTCAGTGCCTTATAATTTTATCATTCAGAATAGTTTCTAATCTCAAAATAGATCTCCATCTTTGTCAACTACGCTTCAAAAATATCTCGTGACACCAACCCCTTGAACTTAGGTGGGGAAACCTTCTTTATATCATGTGTTAACTCATGAGACAACTATTTCCTTAATCTCAAAATTCTTCTCAATCTTTGTCAACTAGACTTTAGAAACATCTCCCGATACTAAGCCCTCTTGTTCATATCATATGTTAACTCGTGAGCCAATTGTTTACTTATCTCAACTTCACTTTGAGCTTCCAAGATTTACCTCGATGGTCACTATGCATGGTATGATCATGCCTACTGAAGTTCTCCCTATGTTGGGATTCGTGTTCTTCCTCTCTAGTTTCATGTTGACTCATAACTCGTTGTTCTAGATTTGTGAGTTTAGCCTAAGTTTGATTCATTGTGATCAAAAGTTGATCCAACTTATCCATGAGGGTCTCTACAAGTTCAAATCCCTTGACATCATTTTTATAATTGTTCATGTTAATATTGTTACAAGTGTGGTTGTCATTCCACCAAAAGATTGACCTGTAAATGTTTGATACAATCACTAGATTTATAGAATCCATAGGAGGTTGTTAAGCCATGTCACAAACCCGAGTGTTGCATTGCAGGACACAAAGAGACCAAGGGTGCACACCTTGCAACAATTCCCCCCCCCCCTAGCGCAAGCAAGGGGTTTGAACCTGTGACCAAGCTTTGATACCACTTGTTACAAGTGTGGTTTTCATTTCACCAAAAGATCAACCTGTTAATGCTCGATACAATCACCAGATTTATAGAATCCACATGAGGCGATTAAGCCATGTCACAAACCTGAGCATTGCACTGCACAACACAAGGAGACCAAGCCCACACACCTTGCAACAAATAGTTATCTTCCCTAAGAGTATTTAATAATATTTTATTTTAGATTCTTGGTGCATTACGTTAGTAACTAAAAAGTAAATAACCATAAAGTTACATATACACAACCAAAATTTAGCTTTTTTTGCTGAAACCAATGTTTACGTATATCTTAGATTTCTACTACAATTAAAAGAATTTTATCTAAGAGCTACTACCTTCGCTAGTGATGGGTTCTTCTTGCCCATGAAAATCAGAAGGAATAAATCGATGTCCTAAGGTGGGGACTCAATAGTCTTCTTGGCTTTCCATTACAATTATTTTTGTTGAGGAGGTTTTAGTAGAAGATTTAGGTTTTTGGATTGGTTTAGAGTTGGTGGAAGATTCATTTGTTTTCATGACCAAAGTTGGCCATTTTTCCCTTTATCTTCAAAACCATAAAATAACTTATGCTAGAGCTTTAGTATCATATAGCTATGTGCTGCTAGAGATCATATTTGGTCTTGATCATCAATCAAAAGATGCATTTTGGGTCATAGATCTTTTTCCATGGGGTTTGGAAAATCCACATCCTTTGAAACACTAGATGCTTTGGTTTCAGTTTTCTATTCTAGATGAAGTGATGGTGATCTCCTAGGTACAATACTGAACTTGGTAGCTTTGATACCATATTTAACATGCTAACTATTTCATAAAGAAAACATACGAAAAATTATTTTCTTTTGCTTAAAGAAAATGCCAACTCTACATAAATCAGATTTTTTGAAACTTTTCTGACTATTTTGAATCAAGAACTAAAATGTAACCTAACATAATCTAAATGAATCTACATAAACAAAAAGTAACTTATACTTTCCCTCTAACATAAACTGAAATGCAATAAGTAAATAAGAAGGTTAGATTTTACTGATGTTTTTCTTTCCAATTTGGAATTTTATACAAATCTCAACTTATTCTATAGGAGGGAGAGCATCATCAAGGTTTTTTTTACCTCCAATCATAGACCTGGTGGTCCCCCACCCACCTTACTTATGGAGGTGCCCCTACCCTTCACAAGGGTGTAGACACAAGACTAGGTCTCATTGCCATTTAAGTCTTGTGTTTAGAACCTTCATGACTCAAGTCGGTCACACACTAAGGTACCTCATAACTAGTATTATCTTTTGACTAGGAAGTGTATTTGGATCTTGCCAATTGACAAGCGCATGCATAACATTGCACCACCTTGGCCAAAGGTTTTATATAGTTGCAACACATAATTAACACACTGTCATTGTTCACCACCCTACTTGACTTGTTATATCATTACTCAAGTTCTAATTGACTCAAGACTAGGTGGACTTAACTACTATGACATGCTAATACTACATTTTGTCAACTACTTAGAGGAAGCTACGCAAGACTCATTTGGATGTAATAAACCTTGAGTCAATTTGTGGATATAACTTCATTATATTTTTAATATTTGCATGGGATTACTCAAGAGTTACTACTCCCTTTAGATTTTATTTTATTCATTCACATTAATAAGTTATGAAATCAAGTAAGTTAATATCAGCTCCATGCATGTGTACATGTACATACATCCTCTACACATACTTACATGCATGCATGTGTCTTTCCACATCATTATGTTTTCATACATTCATTAATTCTACATGTTTCCTTTTTCTCTATAACCAGTTTGGGAACTTTACATATCATTGGCATTGCAAGCCTTATCAATCAACTATGACTAGTGGAGTTCATATAATCTAGGTCTATCAACCACAAGAATTCACTTGAATATAATAGATTGTTGGTTTGATATAAATGTCGATCTCGGCTTAACAATAGTTGGATACAAATGAATAGATTTCTAATCATTCTTATATTCTTATATTCCAATATTGTTCGCTGCAAATTTTGATGTTTCCAAAGATCCAGACTAAAAAGTTGAATTCATGGAAGGGTGCGCATCATGGGGTTCACAATTAGTTTTTAACTTAAAAGTGATGGGAACTTTAAAAAATAAAATTTAATCCAAAAGGATCCTCTTTTTATTCCTTGTAATAGGTAACATTAATATATTTGAAGAGAAAATTATTTTTTATTGTTGAATTTAGTATTTATTGATTTAATAAATATGAACAATTATAACTAGACTTGGACATTTGATTTAATTGGGTATAAAATTTGAAAATTAAATGAAATAATTGATGATAATTAGTTTTATAATTAAAAAAACTATGTTGAATCGATAAGATTATGTTATTTATCTATGGTTAGATTTAGGCAAGAGTTTCTTTGGTAGTGAAGCTATTTGAATTTTTCATTAAATCTCTTTCTTGTTAAAAGATGAGTTTATGAATTTAGAACTAATTGAATACTTTTTTTATAAGATTCATTTATTGTTTAAATAATGATGGTCATTTTTGTTATAAAAAGTTAAATCTGTAATTTGGGGCCATCCTCATGACAGATTCTAAAGAATATCTCCAAATTTATCATGCTATTGCTAACAACTAATGAACAAGAGAATTTAATTTCCAAACTATATCTCACTTTGGTCTAACTAACTGTAGTAATAAAAATACAGAAGATTCACATTTGATTTCATAAATTTATTCAAGTTTGGATTTGATATTTTTTTATTAATTTAATTGTTTATTGCACTATACTTCTCTTCAAAGCCTTCCAAGTCATCAATATAAATAACAAACCCACGTGATATGAGGAAGAGTATTGCTATAATTCCACATGAAATAGATTAAAAGTATAAAGTGCAAACTATTATATCCTAGATTAAAAGGTTGAAATCATAGTAGAGTGCTTAAAATTAGTTTTTAATCATTGGTTGGTATATGGAAGTTGAAGGAAAAGAAAACACACTCTTAAAGTAATCTTTTATAATACTTAGTAATGTATATATATTAATATAAATAAAATATTACTTATCCAAAAAGTTATAGAGTTTATTTTTAATTTTAGTTTGATCAAATGAATAAAACATCATTTATTCAAAAATGACATAGAATCTATTTGTAAGCTCGGACTAACATTGGAAAGTTGGGAGGAAAAAAATATATAATAAAATACATTCTAAAAGAATAATTTTAATCATTTTGTAGTGCTTTTTAATATATGTATATATGTATTATTTAAAATAGTTTAAAAAACACTAAATTCTAATACTAATAATTTGTTTATAAAGTAGATTTAAGAAACCAAATACAATTAATATAAGAAAGTACATGCATTTAAAAGAGTAAAACATTTATTATATATAACTAAACTCATTCTAAATAATTTAAAAGAGGTTTTTTAAAAATTAATTTGTAAACATCAATACTACTCTTTATTTGAATATGATCTTGTGGTGCAAGATTTTTATTTTTATCATAAAAGCTAAAGGAAAATTTATGTTCCATTAGCAATGATAACTTTAAGAAATCTCATTTCAAAAATTTGTATAAAATCTTTGTGAATATTTAATTTTTTAAGAAATAATAATAATTTTTATAGGAGAATCTTTCCCTTTTTTTAAAGAAAAATATAAATTTTATTGATGAATTTGTTTATATCAAATTTTTTTTAGAAAATATTGTTGTAAAATAATAATAGTATGCATTAATTACTATTGCAAATACTTTCATTAAAAGAAAATAAAATAAAAATTCGGAGCCAAGGAATGGGCATGATCTGACCTCATCATTTATGAAGTGGGAGCCTGAGCCTTGCACTCAGCAAGACTTGATCCTTAGTGAGCTCATTTGGAACCATTCAACTTCACCAGCATTTCAAAAAATAGCAAATGCCACTAAAATTTTCACTATAGCCATTATTAAATATTTTCATTAGGCTTTTATAAGACAAAGAGAAAGCATTAAATGAGTAGTATATTACATCTTTTAAAATGAGCTGAAAATAAAATAGAATATATGTTCTTTATTTTGTTGATGGAAAATAGCCAAACAGACATAAAATGTAAATGTTATTAGTTTATTGTGAAAGATTTAATTTTTTAAATTTGAAAATAAATTAAAGAGTTTTTTTTTCCCTTGTTCCAATTAGTTAATAGAATAGGCCAATAATGCATGAATTGTGAATTCCAATCAGTATGTGAGAGATAAAGATGGTATGTTAATAATTCAGATTTAGTAAGTGATGGACATCAAGCCACGAGAGTTGGGTTATTTCAAATAAATGAATTGAAATATATTTAAGAGGGAGATAGGAGATAAGAGATTGTATATTAGTGAGTTAAATTTGGTGTTAATTGGTTCAAATGTATGAATTTTAATTGAAAATGTAACAAAGTCATATAATTATGTTCAAAATTTGTTTCTTAAATATGTTTTTGATTATGGAAAAATAGGTTTTGAGGGGACTTGAAACCCCTTCAACAGGTTTTGGAGGGACCTAAAACCCTCAAATTTTACCAGGATCTGGAACACAAAGAACAACACTGCCAAAGAAAATAAACCAAGAAAACCAGCAGCCCAAACAAGGCTGAGCCAGCAAACACCAACAAACACCAGTAGTAAGAACCAACCAAACACTTAAGATATAATCAAAATAGATCAATTTTGCTACACCAACAAGGCTAAAGATTCAGACTATGATGAGGGCATACACCCTCAGCCAAACAACAGGGATATTTTCGGCTCCCTTGACCTGAGACATAGACTTCAGACAACAAAAATCATGACTAGCCCATAACCAAAAACAACCACAATCTGGACTGGGCCCTTGAAAACTATCAGCAACCAGCCAAATAAGAAAAGACAAGGAAAAGGGATTTTGAAAGGCTTCCCTAACCTTAAAACTAGCTTTTGAAATGACTCCCAGAACCATTTCAAAAGGTTTTGCAGTGGCACCCTCAACCACCTTGAGTTGAAAGAAAGGCCCTATCAGGAAAGCATCCATCCAACCAAGCTCTGCCGTATTCTCCACTTCAATAGGAGAATACGGAAAATAGCTTGAGAGAAAAGATCCAGCAACCAAAAAATCACCAGCCTCAAGAGAAAGGTCCTCCAAACCATGAGAGGAAGCACCAAAAAACTCCTTAACCACCTAAACACCAATCAGCCACTCCACCTCCATAGGAAGGCCGAACGCCTCAAGAAGAGATCCATGGGACTGAGTAGTAAGAGAAAAATCCCTCAAAAGGAAACCATTCGTGGAAGCACCGAGGGCCCACATAGAAGAAACGAGACCACCAAAAGTGTTACCAAACTCCAACAACACAGAAACAACCCCCACCTCAATAGGGAGATAACAAAGTTTCTTCAGAAGGAGAGACCACACCAACTGCAACACAATACTAGGACAACCTCTGCCCATCATAGCCACCTCAGAACAGTAGCACCCAACTCCTTCCCCAAAAGATATCTCCATCTCTATAGGAGATAAACCCTTCTTAACAGGCACATAGAGAGAAGAAGGGTGCCACGAAACGACCCAAAACCAAGGCATATCCACCCAAAGGGCATCAGAAGAGCTCCACAAATCCCAGCCTGAGATGAGGAAAATGAAAGAAGAAGCACCGCAAGCACAAAATCATCCGACCCAACAGGGGAAAGGGTGCAAAGAAGGGACAAAAACCAAAGTAGAGCAAAAAGGCCTTACAAGATCAACCCTGCAGATAGGAGAGGAGGAGAGAGCCGCTAGAAATCCCCACTGGCTTTGATCCACTAAGCCCGCAGCTACAGAAGCCCAAACAACCGCCTCAGTGAGAGACCCCAGAATCCAATGCACCAGAAAGAGGAAATGAAGGGGGCATCGTGAATCATCCAGGTCAAGCCAGAGAGCGATGCCCATAGCCAAGGCTCCCAAGCCATCATCCTCATCGTCGTTTGAATCCTCCCCTTCCTCTGTACTAGCCAAAACCCTAGCTCCTGTGCTCCTGCTCCCACTCATTTCCCTCCCTCAAATCTATTTGTTTCTTAAATATGTTAAGTTGTTTAGAAATATGTAATGAAATAGTGCTTGGAAATTTGTTGTAATATTATTTAAGTTTGGTAGTATCTCTTAACATTCAATTCAATTTCATTTTCATTTTTTATGTTGTAATACTATTACCATTTTAAGAGATCAAGCATGCACGAGATAAATTTTAATATAAAATTTTATAATGTAATGTATTATCATTTATAGTATTACTTTTTAGTGGTCTTTGCTACACTTCTAGAGTAATGAAGGAAGAGAAGCTAACAAATTTAAACAACATATTCTATTTTTCATTTGTTTTGATAGCAAATTTGAAGTGTTATTTAAGATGAACCATCAAAGAAACTCAAAACTTAGAACATGTTAAAACCAAAATCTTCATTATATAGCATCCCACCTTTGTAAACCCTATAAATACAACATTTTATATATCCATGTGTTTGCTAGTAACAACTATTGCCATTTCTCCAGCCCAAAGAGAACATTTGCAATCTCTTCTCTTCTCATTTGGGGAATTTTCCTTTATTTGTATTTTTTTAATTAAAATAAATAAATAAATAAATTACAATAAAAAAGGTAGTCAAAAGACTACCAAAAAGGTAAAAACAACAATGACAAAACATGCTACTAAAAGAAAACAACAAGCCCACCAACATAAACAACACCTCCTTATGTGTCTTTGATGGAAAAGAAAATATTGCTTTTACTCTTATAGTAACTATGAACCCTAACTACAACTTGAACCTTAATCTGAGCCTAATTGAACTCTATTCTAACCCTAACCCTATTCTAACCCCAACCTTAATCCTAACCCAAACCTTAATGCTAATTATAAATTTCTAACCCTAACCCTAACCCTGGCCTTAATCTTAATTGTAATCATTAATTATAATCTTTAACCCTAAGCCTAATTATAATCACTAAGACTAACCCAGTCCTAACTTTGACCCTTATTATAATCCTAACCATAACCCTGACCCTAATTATTATTATAACCCTAACCTTAACCCTAATTTTAATTATAATCACTAACTATAATCTTTAATAACTTAATCCTAATTATAATCACTAAGACTAACTCCAATCCTAACCCTAACCCTAATGCTAATTATAATCCTAACCATGACCCTAACCCTAATTCTAACCCTAACCCTTACCCCAATTCTAATCACTAAGACTAACCCTAATTATAATCCTAACCCTTATCCTAACCCTAATTATTATCCTAACCATAACCCTGACTCTAATTATTATTATAACCCTATCCCTAATTATAATCTTTAACCGTAACCCTAATTATAACCCTAGCATTAATAAAAACACTAACCATAACCAAATGTAAAACAAATCCTAATCATAACCATACCCCAAGTTATAATTCTAACTCTAACCTTAACTCTAATTATGCTTACCGTAACCCTACCTTTGATGTAAACCCTAAACATAATTGTAACTCTAACACTAAACCCTAACCATAAATTTAACCCTAATATTAAACTATAACCATAACCCTAATGCTAACCATAATTCTAAACCAAAACCAAACCCTAACATTGATGCTAACCCTAACCATGATATAAACCCTAACCATTATCATAACCCTAACCCGAACCATGATGTAAACATTATCCCTGACCATAACACTATCCTTAACCCTAACACTAACCATAACCATAATACTTGCTTTGATCTTGCAACACATATATAATATTGAAAATAGTCTAAATAGGTATATAAAATTTCATATTTCTCTATGTAATAAGATAATAATATTATAATTTAAAATTTATTTTAATAAAATGATACTATATAATTATATATTGATTTATTTTATGTTTTCCACGACACCACTAGCATATATACCTTAAATTTTAATTTAATCTATATAAAATTTAAGGTTATATAAAGTTAAAAGAAATTAATTATCCTCATAATAATGTATATATGAGGATAACTAATAAATTGAGTTAAAACTAATAGATTTAAAATAATTTATATAAGAAAACAAAATATATATAATTAAAAGTGATATGATTCATATATAATAAAATAATTTTGAAGTAAATAAAAAATAAATTTAAATAATAAATTTATTTTTCAAATCTATATAAAAATAATTTAATTAATATAATTTTTTTAATTGAATAAAAATCATATAGATTTATATTAGATATTAGTTTTTGTGAATTCTTTTCACTGAAACTAAAAATCTAATAATTTGAAAGTTAAAATAGATTCACCATTAAAAATTGAAAAACAAAATTTAATAATCTTTTTATATTCAACATTATATTCATTGTGTTACCATACTAGTTCACATTAAAATGCTGAAAAGATATAGATTGAAATATAAACAAAGAAGGTTGATTTTCAATTGTAAAATACTCAAGTTTCAATGTTAAACGGTATCTTTTTCCTTTGTTTTAAGAACACTTATTTTTAAATTATAACAATTACACCATTATTTTCCAAATTTAAATTAATTATGAAATATCCATATACATTTGAAATTAAAAAACAAATAATTTTTACTTCCATCAATCACCTCCCCCACAAAATGATTTTCCTTATCACTGGCGCCCACTCTAAGATCAATATTGTGATGCAGATCGGCCAGTGAACTGTAATAATAAAATATTCCCTCTTAGGCTGCAGGTGTAGTCTCATATTTTTTAAATTTTTAATCCTACAACAAGACAGTTTTTTCCACTATCTTTTTCCTCACAGTTAAAATTATTGAAGTAGCCCCATGCAGTCATCAATGCCATTCTATAAATAGGCCGATTATTTCTTATTTGTGATAGCAGCATTCAAACTTTCAGTATTGTTGGTGCCAGATGGTGAAATGAATTAACTATTTGGCAAAGACCAGACATGCAAGCACAACACCAATCATTTATAGTCATTTATATTACAAGTAATAAGTAGGAGCACCACAAAAATAAAACATCATAATAATTTATTTATTTTCAAAGGATTATTTCATGAAACTTTTTTATTAATATTTTTTATTTTTTACACAGGATTCAAAAAGCATACCAGAGGAAAGAACCATGGGAAAAAAACCTTCAGTCACAGCTCATAAAATAAACCTATAGTATCTAACGGATCAATTTATACACCCCGCCCAAAACCACATACAAAATGCAGTCACAACACATATAATATCAGTTTCGCATAGAGCCCATATGACAATTTGCCAAAAAAACCCATCGGATAATTTTCAAATGTAGACTCCATAGCTACTATCAATGGAAGAAGACAAAATTTTCCAAAGCCCTGTATCAAATCCCATGAGCCAAAAACCTTCCTACCAAAAAAGAAAGTATCAAAAAATCTTTGGAAAAACACTATTATATCAAATGCCATGACCTCGAACTCTTCTCCAGACAATGAACATGAATACTTGAAATGAAAGGGGAAAGTGTGAATAATTATCATCATAAAATTTTACATCGACGTTACTCAAGAAAATCATATGACTATTGCTGCAAACCTTCCCATACCCTAGAAGGAATTTCCTCAAAACCCACCTCTCGCTGATTAGCATTGCTATCAATGGCTAAATTTGCCAAATAATCTGCAATCTTATTAACTTCTTTGTAACAATGGGATACCAAGAAAGATTCAAACAATTCTAATTTTTGTAAAATGGGATCAAGTATATACTACAAATTCCAACAATTCGATTTCTTTTTCATAACACATTGAATAATCACCATAGAATCACCTTCAATTATTAATTCCTTAATTCCCAAAGAGATTGTCATAGCCAATCCAAAAGACAAAGCATGAAATTCCACATAATTATTAGTTTTAAAACCAATAGCATGACACTTAGCTCGAATAAAATTTGCATTGTGATCATAAATTACCATGCCTACCCCAGCCGGCCAAGGGTTACCATGAGAGGCCCCATCAAAATTCAGTTTAAAGTGCCCCTGCGGAGGAGGTTTCCATCTAGTAGAGCATCTCTTACCTATTGCATCATTCTTTTTTAAAATTGAACCATGAGAGGGTAAAACTGACAGCAACTTCCAAACTCTAGTAACTCTACTATCCTAGTGCGAAAAAGAAGTAAGATTTTCCAAATTCTTATAAATAAATGACAAAGCAACCTCAGAGATTGAAGACTCAATTTTTAATAGAACCTCAGACACAGGAGACCTTATTTTTTTAAATATCTTATTGTTTCTCTCTAGCCAAACATTCCAAATCACAATAGATGGAGATATGATCCAAAGGCATGCATAAAAAGATGAGGCAAACATAAAGGGCCAAGATCTAAAATGGGAAATGAGATCCTTACCAATAACAAAGGATATATTTAACTTCTCAAACAACCACTACCAACATACATAAGCATAATCACAATGTAGGAACGGGTGTGAAGAAGATTCCAATTTTTTGTTACAAGGAAACAAGGGAAAACAACAGTAATACCAGGCCTGTCTAGTCTCATACCTATAAGGACTCTATCCTGAACTGCCAACCAAGCAAAGGCTCCAGCTTTGGGAAGAGAAGTCGAATGCCAAAAAAACTTATAAGGCCAAGAAGATAAATCTTTAGCAACCATAAGAGAGTTGTAACCATCTTTAATAGTGTACTTACCAGAAATATTCTTTGTCCAAATAATTTCATCCTCAGAATCAGAAAGAAATACAATTATATCCCCCAAAAGCTTTTCAAAATCTAATTTCATGCTTTGATCAACATCTAAGAAATCAATCGACTTCCATCTAGCTAGCTTAAGGGGTCCACTAGTCACAATTTCAAAATAATCTACTACAAAAACACCCCAAAGGGAGGAAAGAACAGTGATCAGAGGAGACCAATCCCTAATATTCATCAAAGGTGTGTGTCCATCCCATTCTTCATCCCATAATCTAACCTTTCTACCATTATGAACAATCCATGAGAGATGAGGCAAAATAACTGATCTACATTTACAAAGCAAATTTCAAATAGCAGAACCCGAAGGCAAATTTGAAACTTTAAAAATGTACTCTCTCGATCCATTATTTAAATATTTGGCAAACATAATCTGTACCCATAAGGAGCTAGGCTTGTCATATAATTTCAAACTAACTTAGCACCTAAGGCTAAATTTTGATTCTCTAGACTCTGAATTCCTGTTCCCCCAAGTTCCTTAGGCAAACATACCTTATCCCATGCAACTAAAGGGAGATTCTTCTTGCCATCTTTATTATTGTTCCAAAGAAAATATCTAAGAGTATCTTGTAAACTAACAATGGCTGCTTTTGGAGACTTCAAAACAGATATGAGATAAATGGGAACAACATTGAAAACAGACTTGATGAGAACAATTTTACCTGCCAAAGTTAACCATCTATGATTCCATGAGAGAATTCTTTTAGAAATGACCAAAATAATCTTATCCCAGAAACCAATCGTATCCAGTTTAACAAAGAAAGGAATCTCAAGGTAATTACATGGAAGATTTCCAATCTCAAATCCCCAAAAGGATTGCAACCTATGCTGAAACAGTTGTGATGTATTAAGAAAAAACTCTTTGATTTATCACCATTCACTTTCTGACCAGAAAACGATGCATAATTTTGTATTATTCCTTTAATCACTTTTGCCTCAACTAACGAAGCATGTCCAAATAATAGAGTATCATCTGCAAAGAGACAATGAGAAATACTTTGGGGAATATTCTGAATCCTTATACCTTTCCAAAGCCCCCCCACTTTAGCAGCCCTAATAGCCCAACTAAAGGTTTCAGCTAGGAGAATAAACAAAAAGGGAGAAAGGGGATCTCCCTATCTCAAACCCCTAGTGGAAGTGAAAAAACCACAAGGAGAACCATTAATTAAAAACAAGAATCTTGCAGAAGAAATACATGCATGAATCCATTTGACCCAGGTCTTGGAAAAACCTAACTTCTCAAGAACAACACATAAGGCCCTCCATGATTCTGGCGCACCTCGGCCAAGCGACTAGATCCTTTTCAATGCTCACAAAGAGATCATCAAATACTATCCATTCCTTCTCAATCTGAAGGGTAAAGATTTGGATAGACATAGAGTCTTTGCCAGCGTACGTCTGAGCTATCTCAAGTGGAGGTTCTTGGTCGATGACCTAGAGGCTCAAGGAAAAGAGGAGGATCTCTTTCAGTTTGCATAGATGAACAGATTCCTTCCTATGAAAGCTATAGAGGCAGAAGCAAAACTGGAGCAGAGTTGCAGAGGTAGCTCGAGCAGAGGCCGTAGGAGCGTGGGTCGTGGTCGGGGTCGTCCAACAGGTAGAGGTCACGGCCGAGCAAGAATGGAACCGCTACAACCCTACCTTCCTTCTACAAGCTAGGCCCTCTTTTGTTGATATTTAAATTTCCCTACCCGATACTTAGTCATAAATTTGTATATATTTTATTTTGGTTTCATAATTTCATGCTTAAAGACTCTGGTTCTAGGCAGTTGGAAATCTGCCATTATCGTTTATAGTCCCATTTTCTTCAGACTACTATATTTTTTGATGGCTCTATAAAGGTTTCCAGCCCTTTGCAGGAACCATGTTATGATGGGTTCTCTGAGAACATGTTTTTTGAATGTTATGAATCTCAGCAAAGAAATCTTTGTACTTAACCTAGATCAATACAAATTTTGGCTCTACCTTTACCGGAAAAAAAAAAAGAATTTATTTCATCTGTCATGATGATTGTTCTCGGTCCTCCATGATCAACATTCTCTTGTCACTATTATCATGCTTGTGAAAAAATTGGAGATTCCTTTTGTTGTCCTAGGATCTCATTTCTTTACATTTTGCAGGTCCCTATACCTACACGTTATATTTCTTTGTGTAGAGCTATTACCATGGATGGGAATGATACTTTTTAGTCCAATGGATTTTCAATGACACTTGTAAGGAACTTAACACTGTCAACTTAGACCACAGGATTGAGCATTTATGATTGTCATCAATGTTGTAACCCTTTAGGATCTAATGGCAATTTTGGATGTTGTAAACCTTTTATCGTCAAACTTTTCATCTCTAAAAGATCTCAAGATCTATCATGCATTTGTGATCTCTTTCTTTCTTTGTTGAACATTTTGTTGCAATTGAGTTTGTTTGTTTAAAACCATGTCACAAAGTTATATCCAAAAATCAATCACCTTTGATACCACTATCTTTTCTTCAAGTTTTCTCTCCTGACTAGCGTGATCGAACTCCTAAGGAAAATATCATTTTTTCATCAGACTACTGTACCTGGCACTATTAATGTTTTTTTTTCATAAAATAGCATGATTTTAGCAGGGCCTATTAATTTTATTTTTTAATTGCATCAAAAGGTATTATGTTAGAGATGTTTTTGACAAATCTTTCATTGATGTAGAAGTCAATTTGGAGCTTTATCAGTTGACAACATATCAGTCTGAAGTTCATGGTTTGTATGGATTCTCATAATATAACTTATGTTTATCATGGAGATAGTTTTGTTGGATTTTATATGCTTGGGAGATGTCTTGATATTACTCTTGGTTCACTCTTAGGACATAAAGATTGAAGAAAACATCTAAGTGTTGAGACAGTGAGTTTCTCTATAACTATGGGTCAGTGTTTTGCACCATATCCTACTACATTGTATTCTTTGGTTGTGTGGAAACGGAGTTATCCTTTGTGATGTATTATGTACATACTATCAATTTTTCATCTGATTTCATTAGCTATAGAAAAATTTATATGTGTTTGATCTTTCGGTCCTAGTTTGATAGAGAAATAGTTTGAGGTCAATAGAAAGAATTCTCTAAATTCTCCCACAATAATGGATATGATTTAATAGATTTGGGGACATGGTAAGGATGGTATACTGGACCTATGATAGAAATTTTAGTCTATTGGAGAATTGGTGAATGATATCTAGCACATAGTTTATCAATTCTACATATTGTTAAATAGATTAGCGATTTAATTCTTGTGCATCAACTTCTAGTGATAAGTTACTTCAGGAGACGAATGGACAATAGTTTTCTATGGGTCACATGCCCTCTTTGGTGGTCTACATTATATTTTTTTATGTTAGATCACATTGGATTAGTCTTTGATATGCAATTTTGATGTATGAAGGCAACATAGTATGTTTTGTTGATTGTGATTGATCTTGACCTATTCTATTTGGGTTGGAGAATGTCTTGGAGGTGTGTTATCATATTTTTGAGGTCAACTATCATTTGGGTTGATATACAACTTATCTTGTCAATGATGTATTGTGTTTATAGTTGACTTATACCTTGTCACAGGTTTCACTTATTGGATCTAATTAGGTTGAGCTAATAGATGTTTTTGGATGCTACAAAGGATATATATGAGGAAAAAATCATTTGTGAATGAAATGGTTTTTATTGATAAAAGTAATGTGTGTGCATCTATTTTGGAGATGTGAAATTTAATGTGAAGTAAATATGAGGTGTGCAAAGTTACTGTGACAAATTTAGATTTGAGCTACAAAGAGGACTGTGCTATCAGTATTTGAGATGCTTCTTCTATAACAACTTACCTAATGCAATTCATTATAATGTTGTGATATTGTGTCTAGTCCTAAAGAAGTGATCATTAGTCTACAATTCAATGTATCTTTCACTAAGGCATTGTACCTTATCTTACAAGTCTAGGTGGTTGGGAGCTTCCATGGCAGTGTGCCTAAAATAGATGTTGTAATACTTGTTTCATATATTTTGATTTGATCCTCACCGTAGTTTTTCCCTCATTGGGTTTAGACACCAAATTTCACCACAAGCACAAAATATAATTTTTACATGGGTAAAAGTACAAAGTACAAAGTTGTGTCACACTTTTACAAAGGAAATGGTTAGTGTTGATTCAACTTTTTAAATTAAATCAATAGAAAGTGAAATATATGCCTATAAAATTTATATTCTTTTGTCTATGTTATGTTTGTAATTTTAACAAAAAATTTAATAATTTAGTTGTTGATAAAATGTTGAAATTGAAGTTACACAAGCCACCACACTTTATTTAGTACATTTTATCTTTTTTTCTTTAACTTTTTTGTGTATATTGATAACTTGAAACTTTAGTGCATGAATATATTTTTTACTATTTTTTTATAAACATATATTTTTCAAAAAAATTGAAAAGTTGTGTGTGCTAAAATATAACTCTTTCCAATTACCACTGCCTTTTTTCTTAATTAGTTATCCGAATTAGAAAATAATTAAATCATCTTGACATAGAATCTCTTCTTGATTGCATCATAGTTTTTTCAAAAAATTTAAATAAAGTTTAGTATTTTTTCTTGACAAGATAATCAACCTTATATTTTAGTGTTGATGACATACTTTCAATAAAAATAAAATATAAAAGACAATTAAAATATTAAAAGATATATATTTTATAAAATCACTCGTAAATCTATAAAAGGGTATTTTTACATTTAAAAAAAAAATTATTTATAAGAGTAGAACTTGTTGAAACATTGATTTTTTTCAATTTTTTATTTTTTTCATAATTAGACCCAAAATGGTATAAAATATACATTTAGTAGACACTTCCAATTGAAAAAGTTGTGGCCTACATATAACTTAGCTATTATGGATCTATATAGACCATATGTTTAACTAAAATTAATTTTTGGTTAGAATTACTTAAATTCACTTGTTCTTTTACCCACATATAATGAGATGACCAATATGTTCATACCATTGAAATTATAGGAAAAATAAAAAATAATTCTAAAAAAAGAGTACAAATGACTAAGATATGACCATTTGAAGTTGAACTAAAAATCAAAACTGTTGATGGAGAGGGGGTAGATAGGAGTAACCTTCTAATGGTATTTTAACCATCAAATTTAACATACTTTCTTCAAGTAATCAATTAATCATCAAATTTAATACATTCATGTATGAAATATAAAAAAAAAATTCCACAAAAATATGAAGTATTATATATGAAAATAAGGGCATTTAGGCCTTTAAAATTTAATGGAAGGTTCTATTTCACACAAAACACTACAAATGAACTTATAATAGAAATCCATAAATTAAAAACTCCAAATTTAATATTTCTATCAATTTTTTTTTATTTCTCCAAGTCATCATATAATGCAAGAGAAGAACATACTCCACTTTTCAAGATTCACCAACATTTGCACCCTAGCATTAGCTCAGTCTTGATTATCTCCTATATCTAAGAAGGGGCTTGTAGATATAAATCTTTTGTACCATATTAGAGTCACTCAAGGACATAGCTACCAAGATCACTAACAAAAACAAAAAGAAACATTATACAAGAGAGAAGAAAAGTATAAATTTGCAATAATGGACAAAAAATATGTTAGGTCAATATGATCAATATGTGCATCTGCAATGTATGCAACACAATGAAATATCCATATGAAACCTTTCTTATACAAGAAAGGTTGAGAAATCAAACTAACTAGGATGATTCAAGTATCTTAATGCTATGTTATGTGACAAATAGTGATAAGATAGTATACTATTGCATGTCTACAAGAGACTTCTAGAATGATTCCTAACTCACTAAGTAAACTTATAACATGTGAACATATGTAGAAAGTCCAAACTAGTAAGTAGTTAGATAATGTACCTTGTTCGTAGGAAAAAGGGGAAAAATGGATAGGGAACATCTCTTTTCACACCAATAATATTTCTTACTTGTAGGTCCATTGACATGTTTATTCTAAAAATTATTTCCATATGGAATTAAATCAAAATTTAAAAGATAATTAAGAATTTTTTGAATTAGCATATTTATTTGATCTATCTAGAAAATGATGATATTCATTCTAGGTTAAGTACATCAAGATCATACTCTTTCTAACGTCAAACTTTTAAAATTGTTAATTTATATCAACTTCTAAATATAGATCCATATCTTACATCTACTTGGTATAATCCTTCATAATTTATTTTTTCTCACTTTAGTGCATTTTCATTTGTTCCTATTCTGTTTGAACATTCTCAATAATTTCCTACTTGTTTCATCCTTGACACTCTATCTCTAATGTAATATCTTTTTGTAGTTCAATGATCTATCTTTCAATATTCTTCTAATATGGTTTTACCTTTCCCTTGATATTATTGACTTAACTACTGAGATACTTTACATGAGAAATAAATCTTCTTTCTTTAGAGATCATTTCTAGCATCATCATAATTTATTACGTTAATGGAAATTTTCTCACTAGAATATTTTCTATAATTTCAACTCTTTAACAAATTATTTCAATTTTAACTTTTATTCTTCCCTCCTCAACATTTTTATACAATTTTATACTCTCTTTTCATGAAACATTTAGGAATTTTTCAAAACGAGCTATAAAACTTTGAAATTATCCAACTACTTCTAATAATATTTAAAAATTAGATCAAACTCTTCTTCGTATTTCCTATCTAGTATATCATCTTGTTTTTTATATCTAATACAATGAAAAATTTCATTCAACTTATTTTTCAAATCCTTATTTTCTAGTTTTTTATTGTTACTTAACCCTTTCTTGTAGAATGAAATTTTCCCCTCACTAACTTAATATATTTTACAAATGATTGGGCTTCCCTTATAAATTCAAATTCACTTCAATATCTCTCTTGTATTCTATAATTTTCTTCATCAAATTATTCTCCACAAGAATTTGTGGGTACCACTCCAACTTCTTCCTTTTCATCCCATAAAAATAAGGGTTTGGTATGCTATAAAATGGACTTACTAACCTACAACTTACTAAAGTTATTCTTCACATTGTAGAATTTTTATACTTAAATTCTCTAGATATTTTTTATTAGTTCACTTCATTCCTTAACACTACCTACTATGATTTTCCTTCATTGATAGTTACGAAGGACCTTAAAAAAAAACTGCTCCTTTTCATCTAGCATGAGATCTTCCCCTGTATTTCTTCCTTTAGTAATTGAAATTTATAATTAAGCCTTCTTTATCTCTTGCTTAGTATATTTGGCTTCTCTTAGTATAATGTGTGGTCCTACTAAGGGGTCACATGTGTTTTAAACACATGTGTGAGCCCTTAGGGCCCCATATCACCCCTTTTAGAATCCTAGTATCCTAAGGGATCATATGTGGTCCTAGAAAGGGTCACACATGTTTTTTAACGCATGTGACCCCTTAGGACCCCATATGATCCCTTTTAACATCCTAGTATCCTAAGGGATCACATGTGGTCCTAAAGGCTCACACGTGTTTTTTAACACATGTGTGACCCCTTAGGACCCCATATGACCCCTTTTAACATCCTAGTATCCTAAGGGGTCATATGTGGTCCAAACAGGTCACACATACATGTTCTAACACATGTGTGACCCCTTTTAAGAGCACATATGACCCCTTTTAACATCCTAGTGTGCACAAAATACCCCTAAGGACCCAATATGACAAAATATATAGGATCACATTATGTCCCAAGGGGTCATATGTGGTCCTAAAGGGTTACACATGTGTTCTAACACATGTGCGACTCCTTAGGACCACATATTACCCCATAGGATCACATAGTCTCCTAAGGGTTATATGTGGTCCTAAGGGGTCACGCATGTGTTCTAACACATGCATGACCCCTTAGGAGGACATAGATGACCCCTTTTAAAATCCTAGTGTGTACAACAAAAAACCCCTTAAGACCCAATATGACCATATATAGGATCACATTTTGTCCTTAGGGGCCATATGTGGTCCTAAGGGGTCACACGTGTGTTCTAACACATGTATGTGACCCCTTAGGACCACATATGACCTATTATAACATCCTAGTGTACCTTAGGATCCAATATGACCAAATAGGATCACATAGTGTCCTAGGTGGTCATATGTATGTGGTCCTAAGGGATCACGCATAAATTTTTAAACACAGGATGTGTGACCCCTTAGGACCCCATATGACCGCTTTTAATAACTTAGTATCCTAAGGGCTCATATGTGGACGTTAGGGGTCATGCATGTGTTCTAGCACATGTGTGACCCCTTAAGAGCACATACTCAACCCCTTTTAACATCCTAGTGTGTACAACATACCCTAAGTAGGACCCAATATGACCAAATAGGATTGTACCACATAATATGACCCCATAGTCCTATCACATAGTGTCCTAAGGGGTCATATGTGGTCCCATGGGGTCACACATGTGTGACCCCTTAGGACCACATATGGCCCCATATGTTCTTATCACATAGTGTCCTAAGGGGTCATATATTTTCTTAAGGGGTCACACATGTGTTCTAGCACATGCATGACCCCTTAAGAGAACATATTCAACCCCTTTTAACATCCTAGAGTGTGCACAACATACCCTAAGTAGGACCCAATATAAACATATAGGATAACATAGTGTCTTCAGGAGTCACATGTAGAATACACGCATGACCACTTAGGACCACATATGACCCCATAGGATCACATAGTTTTCTAAGGAGTCATATGTGGTCCTAAGAGGTCACTTATGTGTTCTAACACATACGTGACCCCTTAAGAGCACATATGACCCCATAGGATCACATAGTGTCCTAAGGGATCATGAATGTGGTCCTAAGGGGTCATGCATGTGTTCTAACACATTTGTGACCCCTTAGGACCACATATGACCCCATAGGATCACAGAGTGTCCTAAGGGGTCATATGTGGTCCTAAGGGGTCACACATGTGTTCCAACACATGCTTGATCCTTTAGGACCGCATATGACCCCATAGGATCACATTGTGTCCTAAGGGGTCATATGTGGTCCTAAGGGGTCACACATGTGTTCCAACACATGCATGATCCCTTAGGACCGCATATGACCCCATAGGATCACATAGTTTCCTAAGAGGTCATAAATGGTCCTAAGGGGTCACATATGTGTTCTAACACTTGTGTGACCCCTTAAGAGCACATATGACCTATTTTAACATCCTAGTGTGTACAACATACCCCAATTAGGACCCAATACATGACCATATACACATGATCACATTGTGTCCTAAGTGGTCATATGTGGTTCTAAGGGGTCACGTATGTGTTCTAATACATGCGTGACCTCTTAAGAGCACATATGACCCCTTTTAACATCCTAGTGTCCACAACATACCCATTAGGACCCAATATATCCATATACCTTCACATTATGTCCTAAGGAGTCATGTATGTGGTCCTAAGGGGTCATGCATGTTTTCTAACACATGCATGACCCCTTAGGACCATATATGATGAGCCCACAGGATCGCATAGTGTCGTAAGGGGTCATATGTAGTCCACATATGACCTCTTTTAACATCCTAGTGTGTACAACATACCCCAAGTAGGACCCGATATGACCATATAGGATCACATTGTGTCCTAAGGGGTCATATGTGGTCCTAAGGAGTCATGCATGTGTTCTAACACATGCATGACCCCATAAGAGCACATATGACCCCATAGGATCACATAGTGTCCTAAGGAGTCATATGTGGTCCTAAGGGGTCACGCATGTGTTCCTACACATGCATGACCCCTTATGACCAACACATGTGTGACCCCTTACGACCACATATGACCCCATCGGATCACATAGTTTCCTAAGGGGTCATATGTGGTCCTAAGGGGTCACACATGTGTTCTAACACATGCGTGACCCCTTAAGAGCACATATGACCACTTTTAACATCCTATTGTGTACAACATACCCCAAGTAGGACCCAATACATGATCATATATACAGGTGATCACATTGTGTCCTAAGGGGTCATATGTGGTCCTAAGTGGTCATGCATGTGTTATAACACATGTGTCACCTCTTGAGAGCACATATGACCCCTTTTAATATCCTAGTGTGCATAACATGTACCCCTTAGGACCTATCAATATGACCATATAGGATCAAATTGTGTCCTAAGGGGTCATATGTGGTCCTAAGGACTCACACATGTGTTCCAACACATGTGTAACCCCTTAGGACCACATATGACCCCATAGGATCATATAGTTTCCTAAGGGATCATATGTGGTACTAAGGGGTCACACGTGTGTTCTAACACATGCATGGCCCCTTGAGAGCACATATGACCCCTTTTAACATCCTAGTGTGTATAACATACCCCAAGTAGGACCCAATACATGACCATATATACAGGTGATCACATTGTGTTCTAAGGGGTCATATGTGGTCCTAAGGGATCACACATGTGTGACCTCTTAAGAGCACATATGACCCCTTTTAACATCCTAGTGTGCACAACATGAACCCCTTATGACCCAATATGACCCCATAGGATCACATGTCCTAAATATGACCTTCCCCTTAAGCCACAATATGACCCCATAGGATCACATGTCCTAGATACGACCACCCCCTTAAGCCACATGTCCTAAATATGACCATCCCCTTAAGACACATGTCCTAATTATGACCATCCCCTTAAGACATGTCCTATTTATTTTGATCCTAATTAGTTAATTTCATAATAGGGTCTTGGAAATATGTCATAATATAAGCCCTATTACACCATAATAGGACCTAGTAAACAGCATAATAGGTCCTATATTATGGCATAATAGGACCTATTATGCCATAATTGTTGGCATGTTTGGCATAACTGATGAAGATGAGATGATGGTGGATACTTGTACTGGTAGAGGAAGATGACATGATCAGTTATTTATATTGTCATTGACGTCAACCAGGTTCAATTGATGTTTAATGATGTTTATAGTTGGTTTTTGGTGATTGACTTGTTGGCTAAGTGATTTGGTCTACCGAAGTAAGAGTTTGATAGTTTAACAGAGTTTACCAGCAAGACTGCGAATTAGGACCTTAATTGGTGTCACGACTCAAATTAGACCTTAGTTAGATTTATTTATTATGTCAGATACCTGTTGATTAACTTTTAATAATGATAGATGATATTGTGTGGTTTAGTGACAATGATGATGGTTAGTTATTTTATGATGATAATGTTTTAATGATACTTTACTGTTATGATTAATAATACTTAATAATGATGTTTTATTGATATGATGTCGTTATTTAATGATGATAAATAATAATGTTATGATGTTAATATTTTGCTAGATTTTTATGTAATGGGATCTGACGAATTTTTGTCAAGTATAAGTTGCAGGGTAACCGTCGAAGGTAGACATATGATCGAGGAGGGGTTTTTCTAGCTCACCAGTAGCAACCTAAGTATTGGAACCTTATGCAAAGTACCCAATTAGATAAGTAATTAGTAAATTAAATTAGGAAGTCTAAAATATATTGATAAAATAAAAATAATAATAAGGATAAATTATTAAATATACAAGTATTTAATATTACAATCAAGTTAGAAATAATTATAAAATCATTATTTAAAAGAGAGTAAATAAATTAATTAGTTGAGTAATTAAAAATAAAATTATTTGATAATTAAATTATAGAATATAAAAGATATTTAAGATATAATATCTTATAAATACTAAAATTAGAGGACTAATTAAAATAAATAATGAGATTAATTCAAGAAATTAATTAAAATATTAATTAATAAATTTAAATAAATGATCAAGGCATGTAAAAATACAATGTTGGAGTAAACTTGTGTACTAAAAATATAGACGATATGTGAGAGCCTAATAATTAATTATTTTCTTAAAAACTAAATCTTTAACAAATTGTAATTTAATAAAATCAATTAACTATTTTGTGAGTTCTAATTTTAATAATTAGTTTTATTTTAAGAATTTAATCATGCAAACAATTAAATTTTATTTTTAGAGAATTCAATGTTTATAAATATAGGAATAAACCTGTTATTTGATCATTCCAATTCTTTTTGAGCTTCTTGATTCGTGTGATTGTTGTGAAGTCGACAAGGTAGATTGAAGAGATTGTTTAAAATTTGGGAAACGCCTGTGATTCTTCTTTCTTACAGCCAGGTTCATTTATTTTACATATTTTATTGAGTCTTTATTTGATCTTTTTCTTTTAAAATTGGGTATTGTGGATTTAATGCTAGTTTGTTTGATGTGTCAGTTGTGTTGTCAACACCTTCTTCTCGATTTATCATAAAAAGTAGAAACTGGGTTTTTAGGAAATTTACTGGGTTTTTGTGTTTCCAATATGTTTAAATACTATGAAAATTTCAGAGAAATTGCGATCTGGGTTTTTAAGAAAATACTGAAACATTACAACTGTATTTGGAAAGTCTTGATAGTGGTAAATTCTAACTTAAATAGAGATTCTTAATTTAGAACTATTGAAAATATTAAAATTTAATTTTGATTTGAGGAAATTATATTATAAAGAGAAAATTTATAAAAATCTATAAAGAAAACATATAATAATATTATTCTGACATTAATCCGCGGAGGGTTAATTATTTTTTTGTCTATGAGGGATGATTATGGAACGAGAGTGCTTGTTTATGGGCTAACTAGGGAAGGGTGATTTTCTTCACCTCCCCAATAGGGTAATGATGGCCATCATATTTATTTATTTATTTTTCTCCCTGCCATAACACATGTAGTTAGTTCAACCAGGATGGGTTGTTAGTTCTACATGATTGCACAGGATTCCTTTACTACCAGTTGGTACCGGCTTGCTAGGATACTCTGTCGTGAGGGACGGGAGCTTATCAAGAGCACCGAGAAGCTTATGCTTCATTTGGTTGGGCAGATAAAATGCCTGGGTCATATGTCCTTCATCCGGTTTGCGAGAGGAGGTTATCCAGGTCAAACAGAGGCGACACATCCGAAGACAAAGAAAGTCAGAGATTCCAGATAAAATTTTATGTAATAATTAAAGATGTATATTTTATTTCATTGTAAAGACCAGAATGGTCGCATGTAGAGGTTATGAAAAAGGACCTATAAAGGTCACATGATGTAAAGCTACAAGAAGTCACCATGCAATGTAACTGACAAATAAAAAAGAAGAAGAAAAAGGGCTACTAACATACTAACCCACTAACATGCATGATTTACTTTCTTAGATTAGTTTTCATTTACGCATGCACGCATATTTAATTATCTGGTAGATTATTTAATTATGAGTATTTGCATGTTAATTTAATTTGTAATAATTTCATGCATATGATTTACGCTACTCATGCGCACACATAACTCAACATCGTAACTAATTATGGTTTGCATTCTATTGGACCTCATACGTAATTTTAGATTGTTATTGTTCGCATGCACATTTAATTCCTACATGTTATTTATGAGTTGCATGGTTGTTCAGTTACTTATCTATTACTTGCATGTTAATAATTATTGCTTTTGCATGTGTAATAATGGTTAATTTAATAATTAATTAAAACAGTGAGTTTAAGTTTGGTTTAACTAGGGTTAGGACAAGCGGGTCCTTACAATTGGTAAAGCAGATAAGTTTTGATGGAATTGGGTGATTGGTGATGTTTGGTGACTTGTGGTTTGATACATAAGTTTTTATGATGGATTTGAGTATGTAATCGCAACAACATCTTATGATGGTTATTGGAAGGCATGTTTTGAATTTTTGATAAATTTTTATCAAGGTTTAAGAAGGGTTTAAGGACTAGTAAAGAATTATCTTAACCGGTAATGATTTTTGGTTTGGTAGTGATCTACATCAAGTTCACGTATTGATGATAACGCGACACAAACCGCATGATGAGTTTGAAAGATGTTTTGGCGCGTTTGGAGTATGAACTTCTTGGGAATGTGCAAAGTGCTTACCAGAATGTGCTAAGGGTTTGACTTTGTACCAGATCAACTTGTTGTGATGATTTATGATCATTCAACGACTAATATTGATTTGTAATTTATTGTAATGATCCTTACGATGATCTATAATGAGTTGTAAGGATCTGTGATGATCTATGTAATAAGTCTTAGGGTTTTGATGCTGAGTTGTTTGTAAAATTTATTTATGTCAGCAAGGTCGATGTTTTGTTGTGTCGATGATTTTGAAAAGTGTGAGAAGCTGAACCAATGTGTGAGAAGATCTACCAGAAAGATGCAAAATTAGAACTTAATTGGATCTGCTCAAGAAAGCAGTAGAGTTCTATACACAAATCATTCACTTTTGTTCTCTAACAATTACAGCAGCTAAAATCCCTTAACCAAGTAGGTCCTAACAGGCCTCACATTGTAAAATCCCCTAATAGGGTGACTCAATATCTGAGTTCTAAATCCTCTTGCGAGGTTGATCCTAATAGATCAAAGCTTCTAACAAGGCTAAGGTAAATTCCTTAACCAAGTGACTCCTAGTAGGTTCTGCTCCTAACAAGGCATCATTGTAAGCTTATAACCAGGCTTGGTTCCTAAGAGGGTACATTCCAAAAGAGTGAAAAATATTTGTGGGTACCAATTACTACCGTGGTTTTTCCCTATTTGGGTTTCCACGTGAACAACATGGTGTTCATGTGTGGTATGCTTTTCTTATGATGTTCATGTTTTATTTCTATTAACCAGTAAAGACAGTTTGTGTTTGTTTATCAAAGATCTTAAAGTGATTACCGATATTCATGATTATATGATTGATGAAGCATTCAAATCAGTTAATAAGTTGGTAACTGTGTTTGTTGATCTGATATTGTATTGATGATTGCTCAGATCAATAAGCTTGCATAAGAGGAAATGATTATCAAGATTTGATAAGGAAATCTGTTATGAAGATTTGGTTTAAGTGTTGAATGTTTTTTAGATCTGAGATAAGTTTGTTTTGGTGTTGAAATTTTTAGTTTTTGTTAATATTGATTCACCCCCCTCTCAGTATTAACTGGATCCTCTAGGTTTATCAATAATATGGCATAATAGTTCATATTATGGCATAATAGGACCTAATATGCCATAATAGGGCCTGTTATCACATATTAGGTCCTATTATGACATATTAAAGGTCCTATTAATTTACGCCATAATAGGAACTATTATGACCATCCCCTTAATCTAAATCATGTCCTAATCAAACGACCATCCCCTCAAGCCACATGTCCTAATTACGACCATCCCCTTAAGACATGTCCTATTTAGTCTGATCCACTTAAGCCACATGTCCTAATTATGACCATCACCTTAAGCCATGTGTGACCTATTTAGTTTGATCCTAATTAGTTAATTTCCCCTTAATCTATGATGTCAGGTAATTATTTCAAATGATCCCCTTTTAACAAGTATGTCCTAAATAGACCCATGATCCCCTTAAGCCACATGTTTGGACTATTTAAAGTTTCTTCCTCTTAAGACACATTTCCTAATTAGGCCTATATCCCCTTAAGCCACTTTTCCTATTTAGTTTGATCATCTTAAGCCACATGTCCTAGTTAGGCCAATCCCCTTAAGCCATGTACATCCTACTAGGATTAATTTCAAAAGTCCTAGATATTTTAAAAATTAATGATCAAAATCAGTATGTATGTATATATACATGTGCTTGAAAGTTTCAAAAAAAATGTGAACATGTGATCAAATGTTTGAAATTTATATATAAGTTATTGGATTCTTATGTGATCATTTACATGTTCTTGATTTCATATATATGTATTTTCTTGATCAAATTTGTCTCTAGAGCTTGTATGTATATGCATCCATGTTTTTATTATTTATTCAATTTCAAAATTTAATTTTTTAAAATAAAAATTTTATTCATGTTTGTATTTAAATGTATATATATGCAGAGACCAGATTGTACACACATCATGGATGAGTTTTATATAGATGAATTACTTAATCTACTAGAGGCTACACCCCCCACATGACCTAGATCATGGTGCACCACCTCCACCGCCACCTCCACCTCCACCTCAACCTCCACGTCTTCCTCCACCTCCTGGTTTTGATGAGGCTCGATATCAAACCATAATTGATGAGAATATTGCATCTATACAACAAAGAGTCAATAAGATTCTTAGAGCATCCCTCATGTACTCACAACACATGCAGCATTTTGCATCAAAAATGCAAAATGTTCTTGATGCAGTTAGATCCATTGATGAGGAGCTTGATTCACATTGAGCATGGAGAGAGGAGAGACACTAGTTCTATTCCAATGGCCTCTCATATAGGGATATTTTAGACTTGAAAATAACAAAAGTACACTTATTTCCTTATTTTTCAAAGCCTCTCATAGGTCAACCCATTCCTCCAAACAAATCTCGCATATCAATGAATTGGTGTACACATCAAGGAATGGCTAATAATTTTTGGGAACAGTGGAAAATGGTATTTGACCAACCACCACATGTGAACTTAGAGTCCCCCCTATACTTTTTGAGGAAATTATATGAAGCGTTTATTTTGGGTTTAAAGCCCAATTATTTTGATTTTAGATCATTCCAAGGTGTTGGTGGTGGCATGCCACAACATAGGTTGAGGGCACATATTGACCCGGACCGACCTACACCTCACTAGCCCCTTGTGGCTCCCACAACTTCTGATATACCTATGCCTGTTTACCAGCATTTTGTTATGTCGACATTAGGTGCAGTGACTACACTCACTAGTAGCCTTAGTCAGCATACATATGATTTGGTAGGTGGCCATGATGCTGGTGGATATTTAGGAGATGAGGATGATGTTGACATTACAGATGTTCCTCATATGTCAACATCCCATTTTTGTACCAGTTGTGATCGACTATGCTATGTGCCCCGCGATGCTCCAGGTGCTTCCAGTTCACATCATGTTCCATCCTCTTCAGCTGCACAGCCTGGAGCATCCGTTGATCACGATAATATTGCTTCATATGTCAATTTCCTATGTGTCGATGATCATCCGACAGATCATGATTCACGTGGAAAACAGGTATGTATGTACAAATTTATTAAGTTACATTATATTTAAAATTAATGTGCAATGTATAATATGTCTTCATCAAACACACACATGTATGTCTCTAGACCATGATTGGGGCCAGCACATCGATAGTTGGATCTTTTAATTGTTTTAGTGCGTCGTTGACACCTTTTGATCTCGACATACCTATTGGGGTAAATTATTTTTATTTTGAAATTGATTAATTTAGATGTTAAAATTTGTGTACACATGTATATATATATATATATATATATTGAATTTATTTGAACTGCTCACATATAATTTAAATATTTAAATGAACTTTTTTAAAGGGGACAACGACACTGAATTCCACGTCCGATCATCCACCTACGACTGTGGTGAGTGCTCCTCCAACATTAGTTGTTGCAGATGAGCCTCCAACATCAACTGTATGTGTTGACACCTAGAGTAGAATTATTTTTAAATTTTGTGTATATTTAGATATGTTAAATATAAATTACACACATATTCAATTGAGATCTTAAGTATTAAATGTAAGAATTGAATTTCGTTACAGGTGGACATGACCATTAAGATGGGTTTTTCAGACCCACATGATCATGGTGACCCTCTTGTTAGTTTTTTGTAGACATCAATTGTATTTCAAGTGAACAATTTGATTTAAATTTTAATATAAGTTGAGTTTTTATTTAATAATTTAATAACTAAATAAATATAAATTGTACACGTGTAACTTGTATGTACATAATTGACATGAACTATTTAATATATATGTGCTCTTCTTTTGCCTTGTAGGATCTTGTTACTTCTGGTATTTTTGCTTCTAATATTACAACCACTTAGCCCACAACACTTGGACATATTGATGTACAACACGTGGATGTGCATAAAGGATATGATCCTTAGGTGCATGATATATATATATATAAACTTTCACTTGTAGTACCCATTTTAAAAGCACCTAAATTTAGGATATACATGCAAAATTTCTACAACCTTTAAAAAATTTATTTATTTATATTTAATTGAATATTAAATATAAATTTTATAAATTTATATTTTTTCATTGATCTATATGTACTATAGCATGAGATAGTAGAGGTTGTATCAACAACCCCTATACCACCTAGAGATACAGAGAACTCAGTGGAGAGAAGAGATGAGCCTACTCATTTACGTAAATGACAAGTTTTTTAGTTGTGCAACTACTTAAATAATGTGTTACAAAATGTTTTACAATAATTTAGAAATTCTTTTAAATAAAAATTTATAATTACATTATTTAGTTCTCATAAACTTTCATTTTATCTTGTAGAGTGATTCTCCTTATTCTCGAACACGTGGCTTGAAGAGGAGTTTAGAATCTAGGGAGTCCTCTCTATTTTAGGGGTCTAGTTGGAGTGTGACTCCCTAAACATCATTAATTTTTTAATGGGATTTTCCTCCCCTAGGTTGTCAATTAAAAATATTATTGAAGATAGCCTAGTTCTTCTCAAGGACTCTGATGAATTTAAAATTTTGCATGTTTACTATGAAGGTAATAATGTTGTGGATAATTTGGCCAACATTGGGGTCGATTTGCCAAGTAGGAAAGTTTGGAATATTTATGATTAGATCCCAATGGATCTTATTACCTAAATTTGCAATGATTATGATGTGTGCAAGGCTCAAGGGTTTTTTGGAAATTATGGAGAATGACATCTTCCAAGGTGTCCTAGGTAGGTGATCTTTTTTGTGGGGAAAGTTGAACTTTCTTGTGGCTTTTTTAATTGTTTCTATCTGGTTTAGCTCAGCTCTATTTGTGTTGTAGGTGTTAGCAATTAAAACTCATCTGGTAGTCACCTTCTGAAGTAAATTTCATTTTGGGTTGTCATTGATGGCAATTCATCTTCAAGTGTTAGTATTTCTCATCTGGAAGCACTACTTTATCATTTTGTATAGATTGGGCAAACTAGTATACACACTTTTCTTTACCCTTGTTAACTGGTTAGTCTTGGTACTAGTAACTTATATTTAGGACCCAGTAAGTATAGGGGTTAAGATATTATTGGCCCTGGTAAAATCATTTGTGAGATTGGAGGTAGCGTGTAGGCCAACATTAGATATGATCATCGGGATAATGTGTATTATTTTTCATCTTGAGGCCAACATGATAAACAAGTTACAAGGGTATTTAAGGGAGATCATCTTAGCAATGGATTTCATATTAGTGGTTATGTGATTTGTGATGCAAATCAGTCAATGATTGATGGTATGTGAATTGGTGTGGAGTGTTAGCTTTTGTGCGCAATCCCAACTAGTAGCAGAACAGAGTATCAGAAAACTGGTTCAGAGGAGGTTGTCAGAGCTTAAACCAGAACTTATCTAGCATGGTCAGATGCACTATATAAGTTTATTTCTTTATGAAATTATTGTGTAATGTTGTGTAATTCAGTGAGACAAATAAGTTTGATTGCATGTGCAATCCCCTTTATGTAATATTTGTATACCTTGATCAAGTATATGGATATTATGGGTATCAGCCCCACCATGTTTTTTCCCTTTACAAGGTTTTCCATGTAAAAATATTGGTGTATGGTATTGTTGCTTTATGTTTTGTTTTGTCTATACACTTTAATTTTATATTAGGTTAACCAGTTGATCAACAATAAGTTGAGAAATTAACTTACCGGTAGAAGACTGATTCACCCGCCCCCTCTCAGTGTTCTTTGATTCCAACAATTGGTATCAGATCTTAGTTCCTTAGAAGAAGTCTAAGAACTTAAAGAAGATCCGATAAGAATAATAAATTAGATACTTAGGAAATTATTGATCAATTATTAATGATGCAAATTTGGATAAAATTTCTACATTCTATGATGATTTTGATGATAAAGACAAGAAGTAGCTAGAGGAAGCAATTATTTTATATCTTGATTCTTTTAGTAGGACTTTGATTGAGTTAGAGAAAAAATTTCTCGAGGAGTTGTATGATAAATTAGAGGTCGAAAAATTACATGCTCGGAACTTGGACCGACAAATAAAAGAAACATAATTGGTTAATCTTTGTCCATCAATAACTCCACCTGAGATTGCAGATTTGATTAATAAGACTAATTCAATAGAATTTAATCCCAAACACCGGATTAATAACTTGATGCTAGATAAATTTGAAGAAATATGGAAGGAGACAATTGACATATGGGTCAGAATTCTTTTAAGTCTTGGATATGAGTTAAGCCCCAGTTTTGTTTAGTCAAAGAACATTCAATTACCAGGGGAAAAGGGACCGAAAAATACAGATGATTAGAATGTGGACAACAATCAACTAGTTAACACTCCACCGGTTACTACTCAACTGACTAATGAGTCAAATTTTGAAGTTGAGGATACACAAAATCCTTTGGTAACCAATGTATAGGATGTAGAGGTAGATGTTGTGAAGGATATAGATACTAAGGATAAAGTTTCAGAGGATGTACCTAAACAGAGTGAGGCACCAAGTGGCAAAGCCACCGGTGCACATGAGGAGAAGTCTTCAGAAGATAAGTCACTGACAAACTCAAGAAAAAAGACAGAGTCAGTTTTCCTTCTAGTTTGGCAATTCACATATCACTGTGAAAAGCTAAAGGGAAATTACCAAAATTTACTATTAGTTTTGAGAATCCTTATCATTTGATGTATCCGACAAAGAAGGTTTTTTCTACTGCAGTACTTCAAGCTCATGCAACTCAGGAATTGGCACAAGAGGATTCTAAGGACAAAGAATTAATATATAATACTTTTGAAGTTTTGAATCGGCTTGTACCATATTTTTCAGCCAAAGGAGAGCGTAAGCTCATCCGGTAAATTGTAGGAGATAATTGAATACATTCCTAAGCAATATGATTCTTTGGCTAAGCTTTTTGTAACTGAGGCAAAGGATAAATTTGTTTAGGAAAGGAAACAGACATTTTTTTTTATGATTGCATCTGAGAAAGCTAAACTTCAAACATGTTTACAGTCCATTGATGCAGTATTAGCAGAAGGGGGAAAGGTATATAAGACTTGTCTAGATTATTCAAAACTCGCAACCTCTATAGACAAGGAAATTTTGTATTGTAAAGATCATTTTCTCTAAATTTCAAATTCTTATAATCTGACAACAAATTTAACAAGTTTGGTTGAAGGTCCAATTTTGGCAATCATGGATCAGATTTTAAGTTTAGAAAAGGAAAGGGACAACACAATAACGCAATAAACAGAGATCTAGAATTTCATTAGTCCCTAGCTAGATAACCTGCTATGTCATTAAATAAAATGTATATCTAACATGTAGCAAGATGATCCCACTGAATCATAGGAAATTGAGTATTATGCCAGTCTCTTGAATGTATTCACCTCCATTCTTGATTCTCTCAAGAAGGTTTGGGACACATAATTTTCATTTTTGAAGACTTTGTATGCTAACATTTTGAAACATGTATAGGAACAACTTTGTGTACAATATTTCTGGTGGGCACCTGGCTTTGTCATTGATGTCAAATGGGGAGGAGTATAGTGAAAATGAATGTATATCATAGGGTGAGTGTATAGATGTATATAAAATGTATGGATGTATAGGTCAGGGGTAGCAGACTCAAAGGTTATATCATTTTCCACATGAGTGTCGCCATCAATGCCAAAGGGGAAGATTGCTGGCAATTGACACTCATCTGGTAGTTAGCTTCTGAGGTAAATTGCATTTTGGGTTGACATTGATGGCAACTCGTCTTTAGGTATTATTAATTCTCATCTGGAAGAATTTCTTTATCATTTTGTATAGATTGGGCCAACCAGTATACACACTGTGTTTTACACTTGTTAACCGGTTAGTCTTAGTACCGATAACCTATATTTAGTACCTAGTTAAGTATAGGACCCAATTAAGATATTATTGTCCCTAGTAAAATCATTTGTGAGATTGGAGGTAGTGTGTAAGCCGACATCAGATATGATCATCAGGATAATGCATAACATACTTTGTGATCCGGAAGCCAACAAGTTTATTTTTCATCTTGAGGCCAACATGATAAATAGGTTACATGGGTATTCAAGGGAGATCATCTTAGAAATGAATTTCATGTGAGTGATTATGCAATTTGTGATGTGAATCAGTCAATGATTGATGGTATGTGAATTGGTGTGTGATTGTTAGCTTTTGTGCATAGTTACATGTGCACAATCCCAACTGGTAGCATAACAAAGTATTAGAAAACCAATTCAGAGGAGGTTGTCAAAGCTTAAACCAGAACTTATCTAGCATAGTCAAATGCACTATATAAATTCATTTATGTATGAAATCAATGTGTAATGTTGTGCAAGTCAGTGAGACTTTTGTTTGAGCAGTGAGCTCTAGGTGATAAGCTTGATTGCATGTGCAATCCCCTTTATGTAATATTTGTACACCTTGATCAAGTATATAGATATTGTGGGTATCAGCCCCACCATAGTTTTTCCCTTTATAGATTTTTCCATGTAAAAATATTGGTGTTATGGTATTGCTTCTTTATGTGTTGTTTGGTTTATGCACTTTAATTTTATATTTGGTTAATCGGTTGATCAACAATAAGTTGAGAAATTCACTTACCGGTAGAACACTGATTCAGCCTCCCTACTTAGTGTTATTGGATTCCAACATTAGGTTGTTGAGAATTATAATTTTTTTAAGATGAGGGGAGACAGGAACCATTTGGAGCCCATAGTCTATGAAAAATGGAAAAATAAGGAAGCATTATGGAAACAACTTTTGATGGGAGGTTTAACTGGTTATATCGAGATGCTTAATGGTGTGGATGCCCTTGTTTTTGAGGCCTTTGTTTATGGGGGGAAGGATGGTTTTCTTTGTGTCTATTGTATGGAGCTAGAGGTTAATGGGGAGTTGGTGGCTAAGTTGTCCAACACTATGATTGAGACCACCAAATTCTATAGGGATAAGTAATGTGCAATGGTGGCAATGTAAAAAAAAATCTTTCCAAAAGAAACGGAGAAGGTGAGGAAGAATATTTATGGTGGGTGGGAGATAACCTCACTTCCAAAGCTATGGTAAGATGATTTGGAGGTTATCATGCGCTACCTCACCCTTGATGGAAATTTATGTAACTTATTTAGCTATCACTCATCATTCTTAATCATTTTCGACATAGCAAGTGCATTTATTTTCTCCTTTATTTGGTCTTGTCATTGAATAATAGCATTAGAGCTCATGAGAAAAGAGAATCCACCCTTGTTTTCCATGAGGGCTTAATCCTATTGATTATGGAGTATGCCAAGGCTATCCAATTTGAGAGGAATCCGGAGGCTAAAAATAGTTTGAATACAAGAAGAATCTTTGTGTTCATTATGGAGAAGGATGAGGTCTTCCATATTCATAATAAATATGGCCCCTCACCATCCAAAATCCCTAGCCCTACTAGCAAAATAAGAATTGTTCTATCTTATAAGAAGGATGACCCTAAATATATCCCTACTTCAGTGGACCCTAGTTTTGATGTGAAGGGAAAAAGGGTGGCTAGGATTTCTATGTCGAGCCTTGAGGGTATAACCAAAATCTTTAGGCCCTTGTCTGTCAATGTCAACAAGAATTATTCTAAGTGGTTTAATGCCTCTCATATTGATTTGGATGGGCCTATGGAGGATCAAGTTGTCAATGTTTTTACACCTATTGATGGTGGCATGTTTACCCCTAAGGAGATAGGTTCCTTGGTCCCTGAGAATTCGATTAGGAATATTAACTTGAGGAATTTACAGGATAACGGAAATTCCCTATTCACCTAGATTTTTGAGGAGATTAATAATCTCAAGGAGAAAGCCAATCCGCCCAACGGAGACCTAGATAGTATTCTTGTGAATATTCATACCCTATCTAATGGGATTAAATATCTTAAGGAGGACCATGAAGAGAACATCAAGGCTCTAGAAAATTAAATTATAAACTTCAGTAGAGTTTGAGTGCAGTGGTGGAGGTGAGTATGTTTACCATGGACAATACCATAGATGGTCTTCATAGATTGAAAGAATATGCCTAAGTTCTTCATGCTATTTCTTAGTGAAAGTCCCCCACTAGTAGCACCAAGATGGTCAAGAAAGATAAGGTTGTGGATGTTGGTTCTCGTAAGAAGTAGAGGGCTCCCTCAAAGGATGTGGATGCGGATTTGGATGTGAACGAGAAGCCCCTACCTGGTCCAACGATGAGGCTCCATAGCAAGGGTAAGGGTATGACCCCTGTTGATAGTATCATTAAGAAAGTTAAGAATATCAATG